>NW_004444041.1:4096649-4118403 GCF_000243295.1 Trichechus manatus latirostris | reverse complement strand
GAAGGCTTACAGAACAAAATAGTTTCTCATTTAACAGTTAGTACACATGTTGCCCTATGACAATGGTTAACAAACTCACAACACATCAACACTATCCTTACTCAACCTTGGGTTCCCTATCACCAGCTTCTCTGTCCCCTTCTGCTTTCTGACCTTTGTCCCTGGACTGCTGTACCTCATTAACCCCATTTGGTTTTATGGAGCTGTCCACTCCGAGGCTGAACGGTGAACCTCGGAGATGACTTCACCACTGAGCTAAAAGCGTGTCTGGGGGCCATACTCTCAGGGTTTCTCCAATCTTCTTTAGGCCAGTAAATCTGGTCTTTTTTCTGTGAGTTAGAATTTTGTTCTACATCCTTCTCCAGCTCTGTCCAGGACCCTCTGCTGTGATCCCGGTCAGAGCATTCAGTGGTGGTAGCAGGGCACCATCTAGCTGTACTGAACTCAGTCTGGTGGAGGCCTTGGTAGCTGTGGTCCATTAGTTCTTCGGACTGATCTTTTCCTTGTATGCTGTTCTCTTCCTTTCCCTTGCTCCCGAAGGGATGAGACCAGTGGAGTATCTTAGATGGCTGCTCACAGGGTTTTAAGACCCCAGACACTACTTACCAAGGTGCAATGTAGAACATTGTCTTTATAAACTGTGTTATGCCAATTAAGCTAGATGTTCCCTGAGACCATGGTCTCAACAGCCCTCCACCCAGCAATTCAGTCCCTCAGGGAGTTTGGCTGTGTCTATGGAGCTTCTATGACCTTTTCTTATAAAAGTACAGAATATTTTTGAAGATTTATTGGCAGAAACCTTCACTAATATCATGAAAGATGAGAAAGTTTCCATCCAAGAAGCTCAAGGAACCCCATACAGGATAGGCCCCAAAAGAGAGACACCAAGACGTATCATAATCAAACTTTCCAAAACCAAAGACAAAGAAAGAATTCTGACAGCAGCTTGTGAAAAACAAAATATCACCTACAAAGGGGCACCAGTAAGACTCAATGCTGATTTCTTGGCTGAAACCATACAGGCAAGAAGGCAATGGGATGACATATATAAAACCCTGAAAGAAAAGAACTGCCAACCAAGAATCATATATCCAGAAAAATTGTCTTTCAAATATGACAGTGAACCTAGGACATTCACAGATAAACAAAAATTAAGGGAATTTTTAAAAACCAGACCAACTTTACAAGAAATACTAAAAGGAGTCCTTAGGACAGAGAAGCAACAACATCAGGCAACAATGCACAGCAGCATCACCCAGATACCAATCCAGATAAAGAATTTTCAAAAGTAAAATAAAGATGCAAAACTTAAAACAGGGAAACAGAGATGTCAATCTGTAAATGATGGCAACAACTTCAAAACAGAAAAGGGAATAAATGATGTAGTTACAGAACTTCCACATGGAGAGAAAGTCAAGGTGATATTATGATATAACAGACCGTTTTAAACTTAGGAAGATAAAGGTAAATTTCAGAGTAACCACAAAGAAAATTAATAAATCTACTCACCAAAATAAAGAAAATCAAAAAGACTCAGTAAACATAAAATCAACAACAATGAAGGATATGAAAAGAAAATCCATAAACAAAAAGAACTCAGCGCAGAAAATTAAGCAGAATAAAGAAACCATTAAAACCATACACACACAAAAAGCATAACAAAATGGCAACAGTAAATTGTTACCATAGATAATCACACTGAATGTAAATGGTTTAAACTCACCAGTCAAGAGAGAGTGACAGAATGGATTTAGAAAAACATGACCCATTAATACATTGCCTACAAAAGACACACCTTAGACCTAGGACATCATTAGGTTAAAAATCAAAGGATGGAAAAAAATATATCAAGCAAACAGTAACCAGAAGAGAGCAGGAGTGGCAATAATAATCTCTGATAAAATAGACCTTAAGTCAAAATCCATTTTAAGAGACAAAGGAGGACATTAAATAATGATTAACGTGTCAATCTAACAAGAGTAAATAATCATATTAAATATTTACTCACCCAATGACAGAGCTACAAAATACATAAAACAAATTCTAACAGAATTGAAAAGAAAAATAGACAGTTCCACAATAATAGCTGGAGAATTTTACACACCATTTTTGATGATGGACAGAACAACTAGAAACAAACTCAACAGAGATATAAAAGATCTAAATAACACAATTAACCAACTCGACCTTATACAGAACACACCACCCAACAGCAGCACAGTACATATTCTTCTCCAGCACACATGGATCATTCTTTACAATAGACCACAAAGCAAGCCTCAGTAAATTCAAAAACATTGAAATAATACAAAGAATCTTCTCTGATCATAACACTACAAAACTAGAAATCAATAATAGAAAGAACAAAAAAAAATTAAATACCTGGAAACTGAATAACACCTTACTTAAAAACTATTGGGTAATAGAAGAAATTAAAAATGAAATTGAAATTTCTTAGAATAAAATAAGAGTGAAAGCACAGCATACCAAAATCTTATGGGCACAGCAAAAGCAGTGCTCAGAGGAGAATTTATAACAATAAATGTATACATCCAAAAAAAAAAAAAAAAGAAAGGGCCAAAATCACTAGCTTAACCCTACAGCTCTAACAAACAGAAAAGAAGCAGCAAAAGAAGTCCACAGCCACCAGAAGAAAGGAAATAATAAAGATCAGAGTAGAAATAAATGAACTAGAAAACAGAACAACAATATAAAGAATCAACAAGAACAGAAGTTGGTTCTCTGAGAGGATCAATAAGAGGACAAACCACTGGCGAAAATGGCAAAGGAAAAAAAAATGTGAAGATGCAAATAACCAAAATAAGAAATGAGACGGGTGACATCACAACAAAACCAAATGAGATAAAAAGAATCATAGCAGAATATTATCAAAAATTGTACTCCAACAAAATTGAAAACCTAGAAGAAATGAACAAATTTCTAGAAACACACTACCTGCCTAATAGAGGTAGAAAATTTGAATAGTCCCATAACAAAAGAAATTGAAGATGTCATTAAAAAAAACTATCCTCCCCCCAACAACAACAACAAAAAAGCTCCAGCCCAGACGGCTTCACTGGAGAGTTCTACCAATCAGAAAAGGGTTGACATCAATTCTACTCAAACTATTGCAGAACATAGGAAAGGAAGGAATACTCCCTAATTCATTCTATGCAGCCAACTAACCCTTACCAAAACCAGGCAAAGAAACCGATACCACTAAAAAAAGAAAATTACAGACCAATATCTCTCATAACTATAGATGCAAAAATTCTCAACAAAATCCTAGTCAACACAATTCAACAGCATATCAAAAAAATAATACATCATGATCAAGTGAGATTCATACTAGTGCAAGGATGGTTCAACATTAGAAAATCTAGCAATGTAATTCACCATATAAACAAAACAAAGAAAAAAGAATCACATGATCATCTCAACTGATGTAGAAAAAGCATTAGATGAAGTTCAACATCTATTACTGGTTTCAGACTGAAAGGGCTCACTGAGAATACCAGGAATAATAAATAAATAAATGAAAGATTGCAAAAACTTTCAGAGGGACAAAAACAAATTTTATACCAAGGATCAGGAATCAGAATGCCATTAGATTTCTCAACACCAACACTGGTATCTAAAAATAGAAGTCAGTGGAATAAAATATATAACCTAGAATTCTTTAGCCAGCTACAGTATCAGCGATTGAGAAAATGGAATAGAGATATTTTTAGACATGCAGTGCTTCAAAACATTAATCTCTTCATGCCACCTTTCTGAGAAAGCTACTGGAGGATGTTCTTTAACAGAATTGGGTAGTGAAACAATAGGAAAAAAACCATGAAAGATAGCAATGTGGGACTGAAGACAAAAAAAGGAAGGATGACTGTGAAGAAACCCCAACAAATTTATTGACCAACAGTTAAATTAGAGCAAGAAAATTGAAGATTCCATGAAAAGTATACAAGACTCCAAGGGAAAAAATATAATTATACTGATAGATTACTTGATATGTTTGGTCAATTCTGTCATAGATTTTCAGAGTTAATTAACAATGCATAAGTAAACAAATGAAAAACATGAAAATTATTAACTGTAGGAAAGACAAAAAAGACAAAAATTATACAAGAAAGAAAAGCTACTTTCTTACATCAACTGGCTCAGCAGCGTGATGGTTAATGTAATGTCTCAACTTGGCTAGGTTGTGATTATGCTCTTTCATAATGTAATCACTTCCATGATGATATCAGCCAATCAGTTGAAGGGGGCGTTTCCTTGGGGGTGTGGCCTGCCTCCAGCATGTAAATGAATGTTCTGGCAATGCTCACTCTCCCTCTCTTGACCCTGCACCCTTCTCATCATCTGACCACCAGCTCTTGGGACACAAGCTTGCTGAAGTCTTTAGCCTGCCGCCTGAACCTGCAGATTTTGGATTTGCCAGAGTCCACAATCCCATGAGCCAGCAAAGGTCTTCAGCCTTCCACCTGACCCATGGATTTGGGATTTGCTAGCCCCCATAACTTCATAAGACAGTTCCTCCCAATTGTGTGAGCCATTTCCTTGAAGTTAATCTCTCTGTATATTTATATACATGCTTCACTAGTTTTGGTCCTCTAGAGAACCCAGACTAAGACAAGTAATAAACAATATTTATGAAATAGCAATAATGTAAATAATAAATATCAACATAACCAAGCATGGTAAAAGTACTACAAGTGGAGAATGATAGGAAGAAGTAAAATGTGTGCCTGTAGTGAGGTGTGCAGAGGGAGTAAGTACAGATACTATCAATACTAAGAAATCAAATAATAATATATATGCCACCATTCATCTGTCAGTTTGTCATACTGTGGTGGCTCACATGTTGCTGTGATGCTGGAAGCTATGCCACCTGTATTTCAAATATCTGACAAGTTTTGGCAGAGCTTCTGGGCTAAGACAGACTAGGAAGAAAGACCTGGCAGTCTACTTCTAAAAAAATTGGCCAGTGAAAACCTTATGAATAGCAGTGGAACACTTTCTTGTATAGAGCAAGAAGATGAGCCCCTCGGGTTGGAAGGCACTGAAAATATAACTTGGGAAGAGGTGACTCCTCAAAGTAGAGTCAACCTTATTGACGTGGACAGAGTCAAGCTTCATTTGCTGATGTGGCATCACTTAAAATGAGAAAAAACACCTGCAAACATCCATTACCTTAGTTATCTAGGGCTGCTATAACATGAATATCAGAAGTGGGTGGCTTTAACAAACTGAAATTTATTTTCTCAAATCTAGTAGGCTAGAAGTCCAAATTCAGGGCACCAGCCTGAGAGGAAGGCTTTCTCTCTCTGTCGGCTCTGGAGAAAGCTCCTTGCCATCAATCTTCCCCTGGTCTAGGAGTTTCTCAGCATGTGGAACCTGACAAAGGAAGTGCTTGGCTCCTGGCACTGCTTTCTTAGTGGTACAAGGTCCTTCTGTCTCTCTGCTCACTTCTCTCTTTTATATCTCAAAAAAGATTGACTCAAGATGCAACCTAATCTTACAGATTGAGTCCAGCCTCATTAACATAACTACCTCTAATCCTGCCTCATCAACTTCATAAAGATAGGATTTACAACACATAGGAAAATCACATGAGATGAAAAAATGATGGACAATCACTCAATACTGGGAATCATGGCATAGACAAGGTGACACATTTTGAGAGGACACAATTCAATCCATAACATCCATTAATAATCAGAAAGTGGAATGTATAAAGTATGAATCTAGAAAAATTGGAAGTCATCAAAAATGAAATACAATGCATAAAGATGGATATTCTAGGCATTAGTGAGCTGAAATGGACTGGTATCAGTCATTCTGAATCAGACCATTATATGGTCTACAGTACCAGGAATGACAAATTGAAGAGGAATGGTGTCAATTCATTGTCAAAAAGAACATTTCAAGATCTATCCTGAAGGACAACGCTGCCAGTGATAGGATAATACCCATATGCCTACAAAGAAGACCAGTTAATACAACTATTATTCAAATTTACTCACAAACTACAAAGCCCAAAGATGAAGACATTGAAGATTTTTACTAACTTCTGCAGTCTGAAATTGATTGAACACACAATCAAGATGAATTGACAATTACAGGTGATTGGAATGCAAAAGTTGGAAACAAAGAAGGAGGAGGATCAGTAGTTGGAAAATATGGCCTTGCTAATGGAAGTGATGCCTGAGATTTAGTGATAGAATTCTGCAAGACCAATGACTTCTTCATTACAAATACCTTTTTTAAACATCATAAACTTTGGCTATACCTGCGTACCTCACCAGATGGAATACACAGGAATCAATTCGACTATGTTCGTGGAAAGAGACCATGGAAAATGGCAATATCATCAGTAAGAACAAGGCTAGGGTACAATTGCAGAACAGACCATGAACTTCTCATATGCAAGTTCAAATTGAAGTTGGAGAAAATTAGAATAAGTCCACAAGAGCCAAAGTACAACCATGAGTATATCCCACCTGAATTTAGAGACCACCTCAAGAATAGATTTGATGCATGGAACACTACTGACAGAAGACCAGACGAGTTATTGAATGACATCAAGGTAATCATACATGAAGAAAGCAAGAGGTCATTAAAAAGATGGGAAAGAAAGGAAAGACCAGAAGAGACTCTGAAACTAACTCTTGAACACAGAGTAGGTAAAGTGAACAGAAGAAATGATGAAGTAAAAGAACTTAACAGAAGATTTCAAAGGGCATCTTCAGAAGATAAAGTATTACAATGAGATGTGCAAAGAGCTGGAGTTAGAAAACCAAAAGGGGTGAACACACTGGGCATTTCTCATGCTGAAAGAACTGAAGCCTCAAGTTGCAATATTTTAAGGATTCTACGGGAAAATATTAAATGAACCAGGGATCATCCAAAAAAGATAGAAAGAAAAACAGAATCACTGTAACAAAAATATGTCGAAATTCAACCATTTCTGAAGGTAGCAGATTATCAAGAACTGATGGTACTGAAGAAAGAAATCCAAGCTACACTGAAGGCATTGGTGAAAAACAAGCCTCCGGGAATTGATGAAATATCAGTTGAGATGTTTCAGCAAACAGATGCAACACTAGAAGTACTCACTCATCTATTCCAAGAAATTTGGAAAACAGCTACCTGGCCAATCGACTGGAAGAGATCTATACTTATGCCTATTCCGCAGAAAGGTGATCCAACCGAATACAGAAATTATTGAACAATATCATTATTATCACAAGCAAGTAAAATTTTTCTGAAGATCATTCAAAAGTAGTTGCAGCAGTATATCGACAGGTAAGTGCCAGAAATTCAAGCCAGATTAAGAAGAGGGCATGGAACCATGAATATCACTGCTGATGTCAGATAGATCCTGGCTGAAAGCAGAGAATACCATAAAGATGTTTACCTGTGTTTTATTGACTATGCAAAGGTATTCGAATGTGTGAATCATAACAAATTATGGATAACATTGTGAAGAATGGGAATTCCAGAACACTGAATTGTGCTCATGAGGAAACTGTACATAGATTAAGAGGCAGTCATTTGAACAGAACAAAGGGATACTGCATGGTTTAAAGTCAGGGAAGGTGTGCGTCAGGATTGTATCCTTTCAGCATACCTATTCAATCTGTATGCTGAGCAAATAATCCGAGAAGATGGACTGTATGAAGAAGAATGGGGCATCAGGATTGGAGGAAGACTCATTAACACCCTGCAATATGCAGATGACACAACCTTGCTTGCTGAAAACGAAGAAGACTTGAAGCACTTCTGATGAAGATCAAAGACCACAACCTTCAGTATGGATTACACCTCAACATAAAGAAAACAAAAATCCTCACCGCTGGGCCAATAAGCAACATCATGATAAATGGAGAAAAGATTGACGTTGTCAAGGATTTCGTTTCACTTGGATCTGTAATCAACACCCACGGAAGCAGTAGTCAAGAAATCAAAAGACACAATGCATTGAACAAATCGGCTGCAACAGACCTCTTTAAAGTGTTCAAAAGCAAAGATGTCACCTTGAAGACTAAGGTGCTCCAGACCCGAGCCATGGTGTTTTCAATAGCCTCATATGCATGTGAAAGCTGGACAATCAAAACTAACGCTTTTCAATTACGGTGCTGGCAAAGAATATTGAATATACCACGGACTGCCAAACAAACGAACAAATCTGTCCTGGTAGAAGTACAAGCAGAATGCTCCTTAGAAGCAAGGATGGAAAGACTGCGTCTCACGTACTTTGGACATGTTATCAGGAGGGATCAGTCCCTGGAGAAGTACGTCGTACTTGGTAAAGTAGGAGGTCAGCGAAAAAGAGGAAGACCCTCCACAAGATGGATTGACACAGTGGCTGCAGCAATGGGCTCAATCATAACAAGGATGGTGAGGATGGCGCAGGACCAGGCAGTGTTTTGTTAGGTGTATGTAGGGTCGCTATGAGTTGAAACCAACTTGACAGCTCACTTTCAGGAATGGATCTCAAGGATGAGGATGGGTTTGATAGATGAGCACTTTTAATGAAATGTTCTGTACATAGTTTAATTTAAATTAGTTAAGATGCATAATTTAACTTATCTGAAAAATATTGTAAAAAAATAAAAATCTATGCTCCTTCAAAGACTTCTAGCCTCTTCATGCACTGGTGATTCTTCCACCAGAGGCATAATCTCTGCTAACTCTGCGAGGAAAAAAAAAATCCACTAGACCTTTCCATGGAACCCCATCTGCCTTTCCTCTTGTAGCTCCTAATTCTAGGTTTGACTCTTGAAAAATCAAGTTTTTTATAGGTAAATTGTTTATACTGTGATACACTCCATTGACTTCATCACTAATTTGACCAGCACAGGCAATCCTCTAGATGCATATTTTCATAGTTTGCAGTTCCAAATATTCATTGTGCCGCTCACCTCTGTTCATTTAAGCTTCATCAGCTCAGAGTCACTGTTGCAAACCCAGAGTACAGCATGCCATTCATTAACAACTGGCATCTTTGTCTGGGAGAACTATTCCACACTGACCAGAGGAACCTCAAGGCTTCAGGATTTTACTCTCAGCAGGGTAATCTCTGGGGTTTACACCTCACTAATAAAGAAGACTTCCAACAGCAAGTTGTAAAAATCATCAATGTGTCTTTCAGAGCCTTCCAGTATCCACACAGTTGCATTTTATTTAGAGCATTCCATTGCCTACAGTCAAGGAGAGAACAAAACCCCACAAGGGAAAAAATCATTGTGACACAAAAATCCCGGGAATACAAGATTAACCTGATAAGCCTTTGAAATAACCATGCTATGGCACTCCCAAGAGTGGTTGATTGAAAAGACTTTTCATTTCACAATATTTTAATTAACTATTTTTAATTTTATCTAAAATTGGAGAGTTCTTGGCAAGTTTTTGCAGCTGTGGTAATTTGCCTGTTTGTACAAATGTCTGGATGACAGCATGTCTAAGCTTCCACCTAAATAACTTCCTCTTAAGGTATAGGACCAAAGCAAAGTTAAAAATGCCTTAAGAGTTTCATGATGAAGTTTGTTTTCACAAAATTACAAAGTGAATTACAATTGCACACTCAGCATTGAAAAACCTTAGAACAGGATGAAAATCTTTCTCAGTGTAACCTCAAATGTAATTCAAACAATAGCTCTTATGTCACCAAACCCATTATGTTACTTCTTTAGTCTTGGCAGAGTCAAAAATCAGAAGGAAAAAAACCCATCACCATCAAGTCTGACTCTTTGTGACCCTATAGGACAGAGTGGAACGGCCCCATAGAGTTTCCAAGGAGTGGCTGGTGGATTCAAATTGCCAACTTTTTGGTTAGCCTCTGAGCTCTTAACCACTGCACCACCAGGGCTTCTGGCAGAATCAAGACCTAAGCTATACTGCACATTACTATCTAATTACAAACATCAGCTGTCCACTCATGGGAGTATGATTTAAGTCAATCAACACAGCAGCCACAATTGGGTCAAAGTCACCACTTGTTTTCCAAAACCTGGTACCATCTGGTGAATAGCCAGGAATTCAGGAATATTCCATCTTCAATCAAGAAGTCTAGCCCACAGTAACCATTCACAGGGGCTCAAAAACTAAAGTAAATCTATGCCCAAGCAGATGAAATGACAAAACTCGAATATCCTACTCCTCCCAAAGCAAGCTATTCTTATGGCTGAGAAGAGGTTCCAAGCTCATTATCTATTTAAAAAATTGGAATGATTTAGCTTGATATAAAAGTGAATTGTTACCCAATTAACATTTATAGAGGGTTGCTTTCCTTATCAAATAAGTCATCAGTACTGCTGATATAAGTGACAAGATCATGGCTAAGAAAATATATAGACATGTTGAGAAATGGCTATCTCACCAATCAGGAAGTGCATTCAAGGGAGAGAGTAAGAAGAAGGGAAGTGTAAGATTCTAATCAAATTGATGATGTTTTGCAAAGAGATTTTTATATGAATCAGTGACCAGAAGAAATTTCTCAAGCTGCATATGAACTTTCTGTGACCCATTGCAACAAAAATTGTGAGCATAACTAGCCCAGAAACCGAAAATTTTTCCACAAGATATCCAGAGTAAAAGAACACATGACTGGTCACTGGACTTTTAACCATGTTTTTGTATCGATTTACACTTTTTGGGTTTAAGGAATGGCAAGGTAAATTGCTCAAAAGAAAATGTATTATTCTCAGAAAATATTCCAAAGATAATGTCATCGCAAGTCACATTTTGATGTTTTAAGCACTCCACATACCAATCACAACAAGAAAAGAATATTGGGTCTCTAATGAGTTGTGTTATAATGATACTGAGCTAAATCTCCAGACCAAGGTCCAGCACCTGTTTGTTGAATAAGTGAGTGAACAAATAAGTCTATTGTGGTTTTGACCACATCAGATCACAAAATGGAGGATGACTACATCATTACATCACTGCCAAATTACATCATTATTCAACTGCTAAACCACTGAGAATTATGGCCTAGATAAGTTGACACATAACCTTAACCATCACAGCCAGCGTTACTCTTACCTTGCACCTTGGCATTTGTAACTGCCAGGCATACATCATTAATGTGCAAAATAGTCAGATAGTAGATTTTTTACTATTGGTGTAAATGTGAAATGTTGGAAAATGAGATAGTTGGGACAAGTAAGGAGAAGGTTACTTTAGCCATGAGTTAACAATGGTAAGACTCTCCTGTCTTAATTTCAACATTTAAAAGATAGACAAAGATAGCAGCTAACAATCTTAGCAATGCCTGACCAGGGGGCCATTTTAAGCACTTTTGGACCTTGTTCACCTTTGAAGAAGAGCAGACATAAGGCCAAGGATAATTCTGAGAGATAACTGATTTCCTGCAATCTGTAAGAGATTTCTCATTCTAATTTTTAAATGTGCTGGCACCTGTGACTAACAGTTTGCTATTAAGCAAAATTCAGCATAAGGCAGGTCCATCTTGAACCCTATCCAAAAGGGTTTAATTACTGAATCACCAAAAAAAAATCTTGTTATAAAATGGATTTACCCAAAAGTCAGCCAGATGGCCTGGTTCCAATGCATTAGTGAGGATAAAGAGAATGACAAGCGTGCTATTTCCCCCTAAGATGTTTGTTGTGTTGCTTAGAGGAGTCAAAACCCGGGTAATGCCTGAGAAAGGGTAATGTCCTATGATAACCCCTCAGCAAATGAACAAAATCCCTTAACTGAGGTCTCCACAGGTATTTGGGGAAAAAAGTTCTGCTAGATGAAGATCATTGTTTCCAAAAAATGTGGGTGCTACTTGCCTCCATAAGCATCTGTATCTTAGGAACAGAAATTTTAATTGACTAAAACCCACTGTGTGAAACTTAGAATGGAAATTGGGTTCTCCACCTCCGCAGCACCTTTATTTTGGGCTATGAGGCTTTGGAAGGACAGCAGGGAGTATTAACTGGCTATTGGTTGTCTGCTGTATTATTCATTTATGTACCAAAAAAGACAAATAAAGTGAAGATAGAAAGAAAGAAAGGAAAAAAAAATAAAACTTTCCTCATTTGCTGAGGAAGTTCCACATAAAGTAAGAGCACTGCCAAAGAGGAGACATGGGCCTGGGGGCCCTTGAAGTAAACAGAACTTTTGAATTTTTTGTAAAGAAAGGAAGAGCAATTGTGATCTGTCACCTCTGGGAAATCTGGCATATGTGAGAATTTTACTAGTTTTCTCTACAGCTTCATTCAAGCTACGTATAGATCTATTTAAAGCAGGGACTATGCCATATTTACCTGTCACCCTGTCTTAGTCATCTGTTGTTGCTATAACAGAAATACCACAAGTGGATGGCTTTAACAAAGAGAAATTTATTTTCTCACAGTCTAGTAGGCTAGAAGTCCAAATTCAGGGCTTCAGCTCCAGGGGAAGGCTTTCTCTCTATGTGGGCTCTGGAGGAAGGTCCTTCTCATCAATCTTCCCCTGGACTAGGAGCTTCTCTGTGCAGGAACCCCAGGTCCAAAGGATGCACTCTGCTCCCGATGCTTCTTTCTTGGAGGTATGCGGTCCCCCATCCTCTGCTTGCTTCCCTTTCCTTTCATCTCTTGTAGGATAAAAGGTGGTGCAGTCCACACCCCAGGAAAACTCCCTTTACATCGGATCAAAGATGTGACCTTAGTAATGGTGTTACAATCCCACCCTAATCCTCTTTAACATAAAATTGCAATCACAAAATGGAGGACAACCACACAATACTGGGAATCATGGCCCAGCCAAACTGATATACACATTTTTGGGGGGACATAATTCAACCCATGACACACCCCAAAAACAACATAGTGCTTGGCACTGAGTAGGCTCTTAATAAATATTTGTGGAATGAAAGAGCAGTTGAATAAATGAAATAATAAATCCGTCCTGATTTTACATCTATATATCTCAATATCTCAAAATACTTAGGCACAGTGCATTGCAGTATATAGAAAAGAAAAAATGTTTTGCATGAAAACATCTTAGAAATCAACAGGTCCAATATCCTGATTTTCAAGACCAAGAAAATGAGTGTTTTAGGCTGAGTTCCCTAGAGAAGCAAAACCAGTGAAGCCTATAAATACATATATAAAGAGACTTACATCAAGGAAGTGGCTCATGCCATTGTAAAGGCTGGAAAGTCCCAAGTCCCTGGATCAGACTGGAAGCCTCTCCCGACTCACATAGCTGCAGGCACTGGTAAACCCAAGATGGGCAATTCAGACAGCAGGCCTCTGGCTCACAGTCTCCAGAGGCTGACGAATCCCAAGATCAGCAGGTAAGCTGCTAGCTCATGTCCCAAGAACTGATGGTCAAATGAACAGGAGCCAGCTGCAGGATCCAGAGCAAGCAAAAGCTAGTGAGCTTTGCCAGAAAGTCCCTCTATATTGGATGCAGGCCTCACCTCCAAGGAAACTCCCTTTCAACTGATCGGCTGCTCATAACAGATCTTATCATGGAGGTGATTACATTATATCAGATCTCATTATGGAGGTGATTACATCACCAACTACATAGCTGCCAAAATAAATCATAACTGCCAAACCACTGAGTATCATGGCCCAGCCAAGTTGACACAAAACCTTAACCATCACGATGAGGCCTATGGAAATTTAAAATATTATATTGACTGGAAGAAGTGTAACTAACCTTCAAGGTTTTGAGAAATATGTATAATTTGTTAATAACACACCATTTGAATTATATCCACACAGCCTGGTTTTCTAACTCACTTGTGGGTTCTCTTCATGTATATTTGTCCAAAGACTGCCAACTATTTTTAAAAGTAGCTTAAGTAAAATGTAATTAGGTAAATCATATACTGGAATGGATTCCAAAAGTACATTACAAATCCTTTCCATACAGCACTTTCTGAAGACTGATCATATTGTAGTAGGTGAGCCACCCTCTTCAAACTGTCCATGGCAGATTAAAGTAAGAACCAACTATAGAAGATATCCTAAATGGATTGAATGGTAATGTTATAAAGTGTTCAGGCAATCAAACATAAAATGCTGAGGTTAGATAACAACCATCACATGCCAAGTAGACACTGATTACTGGCCAATGCACTTAAGAGAAAACAAAGGTGACCCTAATTTTCTATTTAAGGAGTCCTGGTGGTACAAAAAGGAGCCCTGGTGGTGCAGTGATTAAAGTGATTGACTGCTAACCAAAAGGTCGGCGGTTTGAAACCACCAGCAGCTCAGCGGGACAAAGATGTAGCAGTCTGCTTCCATACAGATTTACAGCCTCGGAAACCCCATGGGGTCGCTATGAGTCGGAATTGACTCAAAGGCCATGCGTGGATGGTGGTGCAAAGGGTTAAGCTCTCAGCTGCTAATGGTAAGGTTGGTGGTTTGAACCCACCCAGTGGCTCTGCAGGAGAAAGACCTGGTGATCTGTTTCTGTAAAGGTTACAGTCACATGGGGTTGCTATGAGTTGGCGTTGACTCAATGGCACCCAATAACAACAACAACAACAACAAATTCTCCATTGATTAGACTCCATGGGTACAGTACCAGCCTTACAGAGGGGGATAATAAGTGGGTCACGCACGGGAGGAACCTTTAGTCCAAACCATCTTCCCAAATAAACTTTCACAGATATCCGAAATTTCACAATTTGGAGATTACCCACTTATCTAAACACAAATATCCCTGGAAGAAGTTGTGAAATGTTTGTCTTTTATATTTTAGGTAGAAATACTTACAGATATGAGACAGATTAAGAGTGCAAATACAGGTCTCATCATCACTTCCTCAACTGGCTATCTTGGACAAATTATTCAATCTCTTGGAACCTTAGTTTTTGCTTTGTTTCCTTTTTTAGCTGTAAAATAAAGGTTTTTTTAAATTTCTTTTTTGTTGTTGTTGTAATTAAATGAAGTTTACATTTCAAGTTAGTCTACCATACAGAAATTTTTTTTTTTTTTACATACATTGTTATGAGACCCTAACTGCTCACCCCATTCTGTGAAAGCACACTCCTCCCCTCGGCCCCTGATTCACCATGAACATTCAACCAGCTCCTAACTCTCTCGGCCTTCCTATCTCACCTCTGGACAGAAGCTGCCCCTTTGGTCTCTTGTATCTACTTGACTAAGAGGCACATTCTTCACAAGTATCACTTTATGTCCCACAGTCCAGTCCAATCCCTGTCTGAAGAGTTGGCCTCAGAAATTGTTTTAGTACTGGGGTAATAGAGAGTCCAGGGGCCATGATTTCTGGGGTGTCTCCAGTCTCAGTCAGACCATTAAGTCTCGTCTTCTTACTAGAATTTGAGTTCTTCATCCCCTCATTCTACTTCTCCAACAGGAACCCTCTGTTGTGTTCCCTGTCAGGACATTCATTGGTGGTAGCCGGGCACCATCTAGTTCTTCTGGTCTCAGGCTGATGGAGTCTCTGTTTTACGTGGCCCATTCTGTCTCTTGGGCTAATACATTCTTTGTGTCTTTGGTGTTCTTTGTTCTCCTTTACTCTAAGTGGTTGGACCAATTGCTGCATCTTAGATGGCCGCTTGCAAACTTTTAAGACCCCAGGCGCCACTCACCAAAGTAGGATGCAGAACATTTTCTTAATAATCTTCGTTATGCCAATTGACATAGATGTCCCCTGAAAGCATGGTTCCCAGACCCCACATCTCTGCTACTCTGTCTCTTAAAGCATGTAAAATAAAGATTTTAAGTTGTACCTTTCAAAGGCATTGTGAGAATTAAAAGAGACACTGTATATAGAGACCTGTTAGGGCTATTAGCACAAAGTTGATCAGGCTTGAGGAGAAGAAAGTAGCAAATAGCAGGGAAGAGATGCTAATTAGTTTTGCTTGATAGTTAAACATCCCTGGTGTCACAGTGGTTAAGCACTTGGCTACTAACCAAAAGATTGGTGGTTGGAGCCTACCAGGTACTCTGTGGAGAAAGATATGGCAGTCTGCTTCTGGAAAGATTACAGCCTTGGAAATCATATGAGGCAGTTCTCCTCTGTCCTACAGGGTTGCTATGAGTCAGAATCAACTCCATCTAAGTGGAATTTTTTGTTTGTTTGCTTTAGTTTTTGGTTAAGCATCCCAGTTCTATTTGATTGTCTGAGTTCAGGTCTTGACTCCTTCACAAGCTGTGCCTTTGTTTCTTCATCTGTAAATAAGGAATAATAGTACACACTTCATTGGTTATTGTAGACTTGATTACATCATAGTGCTTTTGATAAATTGATCAGCTAGCCTTAGAAATACAGCAGTATTTGAGGAGATGGTAGAGTGAAGAAAGCATGTCAGGGAAACAGGTAGATTTAAAAGGGATCCCAAAAGGAAAGTAAATTGCCATCAAGAGAAAAGTGATGGTTCAAATATTTTTTCAGGTCTGTGCAGGGTTAATCTTTATTTTCCTGCATCTTTCTAAAAAAGCTATATACGTTTCAATCAGCTGAGTTGATCTTTTTAATTTTAATTTGTTTCATTTTGAATTTGAACTTACAGCTATTATTCAACTGCTGGTCTTCTGCATGTACTTAAAATTAACAAGTGAAAGCGTAAGAGAATCACATCCCCACCCTTCCCATAGAGACTAAAGCTAAACCGCCCTTCCCTTAATTATGAGGCCAACAGATGAGACTTGCCCTGTGCCCTGGAGGTTAGCACTCTGGCTGCAACAGAATAACATCAGGAATAAGCTCCAAAACTGAAGTTTCTCCATCCCTGTAGCATTTTTCAAACTTTGGGCCTAACAAAGGGATGGATTCTATTGATGGGAGGATCTATGTCTCTTAACAAATATCAATCTACCTAGTTCTTGATGTCAGAATCTGCAAGCAGTTATAGGGATATTTATTTGCACTTAAAAGGTAGGAAGAGAAAGAAGAAGTATCATTACTGAGCAAGGTCCATGCTCCAATAGAGTAAAATACTGCTGCCAAGTGGTCCAGTCTTTGTGTCTGGGCCCAGCATTGGCTCCCAAATGAGTCAGTAAGACATTCAGTAAGACTCTGAGGCATAATTATTCCCTTTTCTGCATTTCCCTGTCTCTTTTTACTTATCACATGTTATTAATACATTTATTTTTGTTTATATTTTCAACTGATTTTGTTGATATTTTGCTCCAAAGGGTTTTCAAGGAGCAGCTGGTGGATTCAAACTGCTGACCTTTTGGTGAGCAGCTAAGCTCTTAACAACTGCACCACCAGGGCTCCAGAACCTAGCACAGTGCCTCCCTTATACGAGAATGTAATAGATACCTGGTTTATAAAATTTTATTTCATTTTATTTTATAAAAATAGAAAGGTTTATAAAATACCTTTCCTAAAAGCTGAATGAAAACTTATTTTTCCATTTTTATATGTTTTTCCTTTGCTCTTCAAATAAATTCTTTACCAGGAACTATATGATATAGCCCACTTTTCTTTCTAACATTTTGTAATACTCCTTCTCCTCCCATTCACCCAGATCCAGCCACACTGGCTACCCTTTGTTCCCCAGTCTCAGAATTTACTGCCTACTCCTTCCTAATCTCACAATTTACTGTTCCCTCTGCCCAGAATTCACTTCCAGCTCTTCCCTTCCTTTAGGACTAGTCTTTTAGATCTCAATTCACATGTTACTTCTTCTGAGAATTTTCCTTTAAAGATCTGATCTGAAAGAGGCTTCCCCCAGTTATTCTCGACCACCCCACTCAGTTTATATTCTTCAAAGCACTTTTCACCATCTGCAGTCATTTTGCTTACTTATTATTTATTCATGATCTATCACCCTCTTCCTCATAATGTCAGCCCTCTCAGAGCAGGGATCTTGCTCATCCATTCACCATGATTTTGCTAGTACTAGCCTGCCTGCCCGGCTCATTGCCAAGGTTCAATCAATAATTGTTAAATGTACATACAAATAAGCATTTAATAAAGATACTATGATGTAAATAAGATTCATACTTTAAAAATTTGGTTTATTGGTTGACTCTGTTAACTGCCAAATAATATTAAAAAGAAAATGATAACAACATAGGGCTAAGATTTTTATTAAAAAGGGGCAAATATTAATCTGCTAGTGGTTTCCATATGACCTTGAATAAGTCATTTAGCCTCCTACTTATCATATTTCAAAAGTTGATACAATAACATTTACCCTGTCTGCAGCGATTCTGAAACTTGAGTACTGTTCTCTGTTTGATAGTATTTTATACATTTATTGTAAATTATCTTTTATACATATGATAAATGGTTTCTTGTTAGGCACTAGACATTTTAGTCAGGAGTAATAATTTAAAATATACTGTCTCTGGTCTTGAGAACTGTACTGTCCAATATGGTAGCCACTAGCCACATGTGGCTATTTAAATAAATTAAATTTAAATCAAATTAACATTTCAGTTTCTAAGTTGCGCTTGCCGCTTTTTAAGCGTCTAGTGGATATTTGTGTTGAATAGCACATACATAGAACATTTCCATCACAGCGGAGAGTCCTATTGGACAGTGCCACTCTAGAACTTATAAGTTGTTTTAGGAGACAAAATAACTTCCTTAAACTAACCCGGAAACAAACAAAATGATACATTAGCATCCACAAACTTAATTTCTAAAAAATAATAATAATAAATAAATACTAAGGAGACACACAGGAAAAAGGGGTAGGAGGATGAATCAATCAGAGTATGGCAGATAAATTTAAGATGGCTTCCTGGAGGGTCAGACATTTCAAATATCTCTTTATGGAGGTGAATCAGGATAAGGATAGATGAATTTCAGAGGGGAAAAAGAGAAGGCATTCCAGGAAGAGAGACACTAAGACACGGGTTAGTACATTTAGCATATAAGTTTGTAAACCTAGAGATTAATGGACATTTATTTATATACAGAATACTTATTTCCAGGTACTGTACTAACTGGTAAGGGATGAGGGTACACAAATATATATGTAGTCTCTATGTATTATATGGAAAAGAAGAAGATGGGCAAAAAGTACCTAATATATAAGGTCAGTAAGTGCCACATAATTGTTACAAAGGCACTGAGGAGTTCTGTACTTTTAACAAAGAAAGTATTCATGGCTGGGGTACCAAATGAGCTGGACTTTGAAGAACAAGTACAAGCTGAATAAATGTGGGTGATTTCAGGTGAAAGTAATCAAGAGAAGAAGGAAGGTAGGGACAGGTTTATAAAGCTATGGATGGTCCACTTGGATGGAGACAAAGTTTATAGATAAGAGAACAGGAAGGAATATGGAAAATATAGCCTGTCTTAGTTATCTAGTGCTGCTATAACAGAAATACCACAAGTGGATGGCTTTAACAAACAGAAACTTTTTCTCTCACAGTTTAGGAGGCTAGAAGTCAGAATTCATGACGCAGGCTCCAGGGGAAGGTCTTCTTTCTCTGTCAGCTCTGGAGGAATGTCCGTGTCATCAATCTCCCCTTGAGTCAAGGAGTTTCACAGAGCAGGGACCCCGGGTCCAAAGGACGCACTATTCTCCGGGATCTTCTTTCTAGGTAGTGTAAGGTCCCTCTCCTCTCTACTCGATTCTCTCTTTCATATTTCAAAAGAGATTGACTCAAGATACAACCTAATCCTGTAGATTGAGTCCTACCTCATTAGCACAACCGCCTCTAATCCTGCCTCATTAACTTCATAGAGGTTAGGACGTACAACACATAGGATAATGACATCAGACCACAAAATGGTGAGTAACCACACCTGGCCTAGCCAATATGACACACATTTTTGAGGGACACAATTCAATCCATAACATAGCCCTAGGGATACAATGGCTAAAAAGACACAATTCTTACCCTTACATTTGACAAGTAGCCAGGAATCTTAGTGCAGTATAGTAGGTCCTCTGATGGGGGAAGCACGGGTGATTAGGAAGTGTGTTTGCAGGGAGAACCGAGCCAAGGCTTGGGGCCAGTGAAGGCTATATTTAGGAGGTAGTCTAAGAGATGATAACAGAAAGATGAGTAGGGGTTACTGGGCAAAACTGGGAATACGGTATTCCAGTAAAAGCAAAAACATGTGCAGAGATCCAAAAAAAAAGAGAGGAGCATTCCACGTTGAGGTATAGTGTTTGAGTTAGTTTGGAGCTTTGAGTATAAAATAGAAAGTTGTGATAGATGACGCTGAAGAAGAAAGCAAAAACCAGTTCATGAGAGCCACTATAATCCCCTGTCAATCATTTGTTGTTGCTGCTATTGTTGTTAGGTGCCATTGTGTCAAGTGGATTTTTGACTCCTAGTGACCTATATGACAGAGTAGAACTGCCCCATAGGTTTTTTACGCTGTAATCTTTACGGGAGCAGATAGCCAAGTCTTTCTCCAACAGAGCCGCTGGATGAGTTTGAACTGCCAACTTTTCAGTTAGCAGCCAAGCTCTTAACAAGTGTGCCATCAGTGGACCTTTCAATCATTTAGACTCAGAAAACATTTAAAGAATTTATCAAGGATAAGTCTAAATCAGATTTCGTTTAGTGTCTCTGTCTCTCTCTCTCTCTTTCTCTCTGACTGCAATGTGGATTGGAGAGGAACAAGAAGACCAGGAGTCCAGTGAGGAGGTATCATATTTGGATGAGAGGTGATGGTGATCTGAATGCAAGGAGTGATCATGGGAAAGAGAGAAGTGAAATGGTGTCAAGAGATGTTTAAATAGGTGTTTTAGGTTGAGTTCTGTAGAGGAGCAAAACCAGTGAAGCATATGTATAAATATATATAGTGAGATTTATTTCAAGATTGTGGAGACTGGTGAGTCCCAAATCCATGGGTCAGGTGTCAGGCTGGGCCTCACTCACGTGGTTGCAGGGGCTGATGGACCCACAATCAGCAGGTCAAGCAGAAGGCTGCTGGCTCACTTCCCAAGAACTGGAGGTCAGAGGATGATGAGTCAGGTGCAGGATCGAGAGAGCTAGTTTTGCCAGAACATCTGTACATATATATATATTGGATGCAGGGCACACACTCAAGGAAACTCCCCTTTCAACTGATTGGCTGCTCACATCAGATCACAAAATGGAAGATGATTATATAATATCTGTCAAACCACTGAGAATCATGGCCCAGCCAAGTTGACACATGACCTTAACCATTACAAGTAGTGAATTGACAGGACATGGACATTTACTGAATTTCAAGTTTGAAGGGGGAAAATTTTCCCACATTTTCTGCCTTGGGCAAAATGTGTTAGGTTCAGTTTTGGACATGTTGAGCATAAGATGCCTGCAAATCACCCAGATGATTGGTTTAGGGACAGTTAGATGCACCAGTCTGGCACTGAGAAGAGAGACCACATTGGAGGTAAAGATGCAGGAAGAACGTGGTTTAAGTACTTTAACAACTTTTTCTGTATTTTCTAATTGGATTGGCTTTTAAAAGATGGATCCACTCACTTTTCTTCATATTGCAGTAACTGATATGCCATTGCTTTGTGCAGTTATTTTCATTTCTTTTCATCCAAATCTTCATACAGAAAAGAAGCTAAAATAATATTCTACATGAACATCTCAAAATGCCTACCACAATCTCATAAATTATTCTTTAACTTTTTTCTTTTTCTTTAGACATTCTAGGAATATTTTAATATTGAAGGACCTTGATCTTAATTTTGTGAAATTACCAGGCTTATGACTGAGGAAGAAAGATATTGTCAAAGATCTGCTTTTTGAGAGCCGTCACACAAATAGACATATGCACATCCATGTTAATTGCAGCATTGTTCACAATAGCAAAAAGATGGAAACAACCTAGATGCCCATCAACAGATGAATGG
>NW_004444041.1:4075453-4096506 GCF_000243295.1 Trichechus manatus latirostris | reverse complement strand
AGTACACAATACTGGGGAAGCCAGCACAACTTGTACAAGGCAAGGTCATGGAAGCTCCATAGACACATCCAAACTTCCTGAGGGACCGAAGTGCTGGGCTGAGGGCTGTGGGGACCGTGGTCTCGGGGAACATCTAGCTCAACTGGCATAACATAGTTTATAAAGAAAATGTTCTACATTCTACTTTAGTGAGTAGCACCTGAGGTCTTAAAAGCCTCTGAGTGGCAATCTAAGATACTCCACTGGTCTCACCTCTTTGGGAGCAAGGGAGAATTAAGAAATCTAAAGACACACTAAGGGAAATCTAAAGGAAAGATTAGTCCAAAGGACTAATGGACCACAACTACCACACCCTCCAACAGACTGAGTCCAGTACAACTAGATGTGCCCAGCTGCTACCAGTGATTGCTCTGACAGGGATCTCAATAGAGGGTCCCAGACAGAGCTGGAGAAAAATGTAGAACAAAATTCTAACTCATAAAAAAAAAAGACCCAAACCTACTGGTCTGACAGGGACTGGAGAAACCCCAAGAGTATGACCCCTAGACATACTTTTACCTCAGTAATGAAGTCATTCCTGAGGTTCACCTTTCATCCAAAGATTAGACAGGCCCATAAAACAAAATGAGACTAAATGGGCACACCATCCCAGGAGTAAGGGCTAGAAGGCAGGAGAGGACAAGAAAGCTGGTAACAGGGAACCTAAGGTCAAGGAGGGAGAGTGTTGACATGTTGTAGGGTTGTTAACCAAGGTCGTAAAACAATATGAGTACTAACTGTTTAATGAGAAGCTAGTTTGTTCTGTAAACCTTCATCTAAAGTACAATTAAAAAAATTTTAAAAAAAGATCTGCTCTTTGAAATAGCCTTGGAAAATATTCTACTGTGTGATTTAATTTTGTGTGTGTGTGTGTACAAGAAGAGGGTTTTGAAATCATGGAAAAGTGCGTTGCTTCAATATAGATTAGAGTTCCACACACAGTATGTTGAAAATATTCATCCAATACAAAGAAGTGTATGAATAGTAAAAATAGTGAGAGTGAGTATCTAAAATATTAACATTAATGCCTCTAAAATTATAAGGGACTTTTTTCTTCTTTATAATTTTTGTTTTTTTATTTGAAAGTATTATTTTATAACAAAAATATTATTGATACAGTGGATTTACTATCGTATTCTATTGTATTTGTATAAAGTAACAGTAGCATTGGTATTGTTTTTAGTACTTTGAATTGTATTATACTTCATTTCTTTAAATGTCTTTATTACCACAGACTCATTTTAGTTTTGCAAACAATATGTAGACCAGGTACAGATGGTTTAAGGATGACTTAATAAGCAGTGAACAAATATTCCAGCGATTTGGTTCTGTATCCATCATGAGACTGTAGTATTAAAATGGTCCTTATCAAACAGATAATACTGAGAGAATTCATGGCTTTGCAAGCTACCAGCTAATGGCAAAAGTGATATTAGAACAATCATCTTTCTTTGTACTAGGGCTGAGAGAAATTATTACCATTTTATATATTTTGAAAAGTCAGCTCAATTGACCTTAGTATTGCTAGACTTAGTATAACTGGAAAATCAGTAGTATTAACAGTAATTAAAACTGCCAGCAATATGAAAGAAATCAGTCTAACTGTAAACAGTTAAACTCCTACCTAATGATTTTCTAAAATTCTGAGAACTGACAGAAAGGATAGGAACAATGGTTTCTGAAAATGTAACCCATTATGTACACTAGTAAGAATAAAAATAAACTCTGAGACCTTTTCTCTGTCCCTTCCCAATAAATGCCATCATGTTTGAGATTAACAAACAGTTAAGACTAAGTGTGCCCTACACTTTGTACTACATGAAAGTTTAAAAACAAAAAAGAAAGAAATGTTCTATGGCCTGGTCAGTAGTGTTAGGGAGAATAATGATCAGCAAATTGTACCTTATTTTATATCATGCATTTACTTTTAATAATTATTTAATAAAAATATTTAGACATGCTTCTCTTTATGCACTAAAATAACGGGAAGAAATGGTATAATTTTAGTATATGGAATCTAAAACAATCTCATTTATTTTGTCTCATTCGTACTAATCTAATATTTGTTTTTGTTTTGTTCTCTCATGTAATATAATGGCAAATAACACAATTTCCTGTATATTAGTCATAGCCCTCCTTTTTTTCCACATAAAATGTTGATGGTCAGATGCGTAATCGACCCAACTCAGTGTTAGTATCTTTGCCTTGGAACACTTCATAGACAGATGTGTCGGCTGGTTTCCAGTTAAATTTAATATTCACTTCAGGAAATAGTTATTCATTTTTAAAGATGGGTTAGAAGTAGTCCATCACCAAGCAACAATAGAAATCATATTTGTTTGGAAAAGTAAAATCTCAAATACATTTCCAACTTCTGGTGAATCTATACATGGCAGATTTATTTTTTTAAACGTGACAATGCATTTACTGTCCTTTAAATTTTATCTCCATCTGTAGAAATTGTGGCTTACAAATATTTATCATGGGATATATAACCATTTGTATATTTTGTGTTCATTTTGACAGTGCCCAAATAAGGAGAAAAACATAGATTAGAGCTTGAAGATCTAGAAAGTGAAGTGAGTACAAGAACTTTTGAAAGGAAAGGGAAACACTTAAGCCCTCTATTAAGATGCCCTTCCTGAGGAGAGCATGAGATAAAACGCTCTTGAATTGCTACTTCCTCTTGAGCAAATGATTAATGTTGTTAGTACAAAGACATGATCACAACATGTAGCTCAGCAACTCAGTCTACTGTACCAGATTTATGAAGCTTGGATCAATATAAATTGTTGTAGGAGAGTTCGCAACCTTGTAATTCACTAGAGAACAGTGATCAAAATGAAAACATGGCCTTGATGTTGTCTTTGCTCACCATTTTCATTGGCAGATGTATAATTGAGTAAAAAACTATCTTGGCATTTAACGACCAGGTAAAGTATGAGAAATGGCCCTCCTTGAATGATGTCTTTTATCTTCAGTGATGGCTCAGGCATTAGAAACAAAGGTGAGTGCTAGAGGGGCAGAGTTGACTCTTTATTCCATTAGAGGACTCATCAACCAATTTCCCTCATTGAATTAAGGTATTTATTCTTGCATTTATACACTTTGAGTAAAAGAATCCTTTTAAAACCTACATATGTAGGGGAGATATTATGCAGATGATAACCATGCCATTTAAAAGCATGCAATTCAACAACCCAGCATAATCCAAAAAGTCTCTGACTTTGAAGTTTGTTTTCAAGTCAAATGGGAAAAAAAATCCACACTATTAATCCCATATAATAAATATCTACCTAGATGATTTAAGGGGCACTGGTGGCACAGTGGTTCAGCCTGCAGATGCTAACCAAAAGGTCGACGACAGTTTGAATCCACCAGCTGCTCTTCGGAAACCTTCTGGGGCAGTTCTACTCCGTCCTATAGGGTTGCTATGAGTCAGAACTGACTACATGGCAACGGGTTTGATTTTGGTTTAGATGATTTAAAGGACCTTCCAGGCCATTAGGCTAAAATAACAAAATAATTCATAAGCATGGCATGAAGTGCTTATCATCACCCCACTGTCATCATTTGGGCTGATTTCTTTTATTATATTTATTCTTATATTATTCTCTGTAAAATCTCTCATGTTTTAGCAAGATTGTTCTCATCAGTAAAAGTACTGACTGAATTACATACTTCTTGGAATGTGATGTTCACTCTTTTTAGTTGTTCTATGGAACCAACTCAGAAAGGGCAGACACTCATTAGCTTTTCTGGAAGCCACATAGTGGATCCTGAATGAAAAGAACAGTATTTCATTCAATTGCAGTTATGGAGGGAAAAGGAGTATATGAGTAAGAATCTCAGACAAGAATTCCAAATAAAAAACAAATTAGAAATTCAGCAGATGATTGTGGTCACATAAACTGAGATTGGTTTACAACATGTCACATGTTTTGCAATGTACTACTGTTTACCAAATAAACTTCTGAAAGTTTGTTTATTTTTTAACAAAACTGTGTCCGTACAACCTAAAAGTAAGGTGAAAAATGCAGAATCAATATTTTGCATTATTTCAACTTTATGATAGAAAAGATAGATATCTGGAAACAAATGACCAGGTGAATTTTTCACTTGCCATCTGAAATGACTAGCAAGAGTATGTAAATGTGCTATAATTTTGTTGTTGTTGTTAGGTACCGTCGAGTTGGTTCTGACTCATAGTAACCCCGTGTACAACAGAATGAAACACTATCCTGTCCTACTTCATACTCACAATCACTGCTATATATAAGCCCATTATTGCAGTCACTGTGACAGTCCATCTCCTTGAAGGTCTTCCTCTTTTTGCTGACTCTGTGTTTAAAAAACATAATGTTCTTCTCCAGGGACTGATCTCTCCCGATAAAGTTATAATTTTAGTAACACCAAAGGGATACATATTTAGTTGTATTTCCGACATGGATATGTCTGGAGTTCATCGTGTCTATCACTTTTTCAGAGGAAAGTATCAAATATCATTGTAAGAAAGCAATTCGTTGAGTTACTAACAGCTCAATACAAATTGGTTTATAAAATTAGCTAAATAGTAATCTGTCGTTGTTAAGTGCCGTTCAGTC
The DNA here is from genome assembly GCF_000243295.1 of Trichechus manatus latirostris. Classification (NCBI taxonomy): domain Eukaryota; kingdom Metazoa; phylum Chordata; class Mammalia; order Sirenia; family Trichechidae; genus Trichechus; species Trichechus manatus. Next base: position 4,091,863 of record NW_004444041.1, on the reverse strand, counting down.
ATTTCTGACTTACAGCAACCCTCTGTGCAATAGAACAAAACATTGCCCAGACCTGCGCCATCCTCACAATCTTTGTTATGCTTGAGCCCATTGTTGAGGCCACTGTGTCAATCCGTCTCGTTGAGGGACTTACTTTTTTTCGCTGGCTCTCTACTTTACCAAGCATGATGTCCTCCAGGGACTGGTACCTCTTGAAAACCTGTCCAAAATATGTGAGATATAATCTGGCCATCTTCACTTCCAAGGTGCATTCTGGCTGTACTTCTTCCAAGACCGATCTGTTCGTTCTTCTGGCAGTCCATGGTATCAATATTCTTCACCAACACCATAATTCAAAGGTATCAATTCTCCAGTCTTCCTTACTCATTGTCCAGCTTTCACATGCTTACAAGATGATTGAAAACAGGATGGCTTGGGTCAGGCCCATGTTAGTCCTCAACATGACATCTTTGCTTTTTAATACTTTAGGTCTCTTGCAGCAGATTCACCCAGTGCAATGTGTCTTTTAATTTCTTGACTGCTGCTTCCATGGGTGTTAATTGTGGATCCAAGTGAGATGAAATCCTTTACAACTTCAATATTTTCTCCATTTATCATGATGTGGCTTATTGGTCCAGTTGTGAGGATTTGTGTTTTCTTTATGTTGAGGTATAATCCATACTGAAGTCTGTGGTCTTTGGTCTTCATCAGTAAGTGCTTCAAGTCCTCTTCACTTTTAGCAAGCAAGGTTGTGTCATCTGCATATCACAGGGTGTTAATGAGTCTTCCTCCAATCCTGATGCTGTGTTCTTCTTCCAGCTTCTCAGATTATTTGCTCAACATACAGATTGAATAAATATGGTGAAAGGATACAACTCTGACACACACTTTTCTTGACTTTAAACCGTGCAGTATCCCCTTGTTCTGCTCAAACAACTGCCTCTTGGTCTATGCACAGGTTCCTCATAAGCACAATTAAGTTTTCTGGAATTGCCATTCTTTGCAATGTTATCCATAATTTGTTATGATCCATACAGTTGAATATCTTTGCATAGTTAGTAAAACACAGTTAAACATTTTCTAGTATTCTCTGCTTTCAGTCATGATTCATCTGACATCAGCAATGATTTCCCTTGTTCCACATCCTCTCTGAATCTGGCTTGAATTTCTGGCAGTTGCCTGTTGATATACTACTGCAGCCACTTTTGAATGATCTTCAGCAAAATTTTACTTGTGTGTGATATTAACAATTTTATTTGATAGTTTCCACATTTTATTGAATCATCTTTCTTTGGAGTGGGGACAAACATGCATCTCTTCCAGTTGGTTGGCCAGGTAGCTGTCTAAAATTTCTTGACATAGACAAGTGCACACTTCCAGCATTGCATTCATTTGTTGAAACATCTGGTTGATATTCCGTCAATTCCTGGAGCCTTGTTTCTCACCAATGCCTTCTGTGCATCTTGGAGCTCTTCCTTCAGTACCATCGGTTCTTGATCATATGCTACCTCCTGAAATGGTTGAATGGCAACCAATTCTTTTTGGTATAGTGACTGTATGTATTCCTTCCATCTTCTTTTGATGCTTCCTGAGTCGTTTAATATTTTCCCCATAGAATCCTTCAATATTGCAACTCGAGGCTTGAATTTTTTCTTCACTTCTTCCAGCTTGAGAAATGCAGAGTGTGTTCTTCCCTTTTGGCTTTCTATCTCCAGGTCTTTGCACATTTCCTTATAATACTTTATTTTGTCTTCTTGAGCCCCACTTCGAAATATTTTTTTCAGTTCTTTTACTTCATTATTACTGCCTTTCTCTTTAGCTACTCTACATTCAAGAGCAAGTTTCAGAATCTCTTCTAACATTCATATTGGTCTTTTCTTTCCTCCCTGTTTTAGTAATGACTTTTTGCTTTCTTCATGTATAGTGTCTTTGATATCATTCCACAACTTGTCTAGTCCTCAGTCATTAGTGTTCAATGCATCAAATTTATTCTTGAGACGGTCTCTAAATTCAGATGGAATATACTCTAGGTCATACTTTGGCTCTCATGGACTTGTTCTAATTTTCATTAACTTCAATTTGAACTTGCAATTGAGTGTCTGTTCCACAGTCGGCCCCTGGCCTTGTTTTGACTGGTGACACTGAGCTTTTCCACCATCTCTTTCCACAGATGTATTCTGTTTGATATTTGTGTATTACATCTAATAAGGTCCACCTGTATGGTCGCTGTTCATGTTGTTGAAAAAAGGTATTTTCGATGAATAAATTATTGGTCTTGCAAAATTCTATTATCAATCTTCAGCATCATTTGTATCACCAAGGCCATATTTTCCAACTGCCAATCCTTCTTTATTTCCAACTTTTCCATTCCAATCACCAGTAATTATCAATGCATCTTGATTGCATGTTTGATCCATTTCAGACTGCAGAAGTTGGCAAAAATCTTCAATTTCTTCATCTTTGGCCTTAGTGATTGGTGCATAAATTTGAATAATAGTCGTATTAACTGGTCTTCCTTGTAAGCATATGGATATTATCCTCTCACTGACAGCAATGTACTTCAGGATAGATCTTGAAATGTTCTTTTTGAAGATGAATTCGAGGACTTTCCTCTTCAATTTGTCATTCCTGACATAGTAGACCATATGGTTGTCTGATTCAGATGGCCAATACCAGTCAATTTCAGCTCACTAATGCCTAGGATATCAATTTTCATGCATTCCATTTCATTTTTGATGACTTTCAATTTTCCTAGATTCATACTTCGTACATTCCAAGTTCTGATTATTAATGGATGTTTTCAGCTGTTTCTTCTCATTTTGAGTTGTGCCGCGTCAGCTCATGAAGGTCCCGAAAGCTTAACTCCATCCACATCATTAAGGTTGACTCTACTTTGAGGAGAGAGCACTTCCTCAATCGTATTTTGAGTGCCTTCCAAGCTGAGGGGCTCATCTTCCTGCACTATGTCAGACACTGTTTCTCTGTGATTCATAAGGTTTTCACTGGCCAGTTTCTATGGAAGTAGACTGTAGGGTCCTTCCTCTTAGACTGTCTTAGCCTGGAAGCTCTGCTGAAACCTGTCCACCAAGGGTGACCCTGCTGGTATTTGAAATACCTGTCATAGGTATCACAGCAACATGCAAACCACCACAGTACGAGAAACTGACAGACATGTTTAATAGTAATCAGATAATAATGATATTAGCTAACACTTATGGAATTTACTTCAAGCATAGTGTTTACTACTTGCCAAGCACTGGACTAAGAGTTTTAGGTGTAAATTTAAATTATCATCCAAACGCGCCTCTGAGCTAGGTACTATTGTTATCCCCATTTTAAAGATGGGAAAACTGAGAGACTGAGAGTTGAGCAATTACTCCAAAGTGATACAAGTAGCAAGTGGTAGAACTAAGATTTTAATCCAGGGAATATGAGTCTAGAGTCTGTGTTATTAATCACTATGCTATAGTCCTAAAGTAAAAGAACATGGAACAAGAACATTATGAGAGTTGGGGACAAGGGACATAAAAGATCTTAGCACAAATAAGCTGCCACAGCATCAAAGATGATAAAAAAGTTGAAAGATAAATACGATGCCTCACAGACTTTCCAAGAATCTGTAATATATAGATCTAGGTAGAACAACATCTGTGTTTTTATGATACAGAAATACACACACACACAAATATACATACATACGTATACTGTATGTACATATACATATATATACACAATTGCATAATACAGGGATGTGAATATAGCTGAGATATTGGTGACAATAGGAATTAAAAAAACAAGAGTATCCTAAAATCTCAGTATTCCACAAAAAAATGCATTTAATTAGTTACAAACAAGTATATCTCATTTATAACTTTTTTCAAGTTTCTTCACTCTTTTCACTTATTTCATTATCATTAATTATTGTTTACTGACTAAATGCATGCTTATTTATTAATGAACTGAATTAATTATTATTTATGGAGTGCTCACAATATGCCAGGGACGGCTGGCTGAGCATAAAGGGACAGTCCTCACCCTTGAAGATCTACCAGATAAAAAGAAAAGACAAATGCACTCAGCCTTAGCCTTAAAATGAGGTTATTGGTGTTTACATTACATGGAGAGGATGCTTGTGTATGTATGTGTGTGTGTGTGTATATATATATTCATCCAAATAGTGTGTGACTCACAACTGTTTTACCTGGTCACCAATTCATAGAGATTTGGCCTTCAGAAATTTGAGATTAAATTCACATATCAGGTTGAAAATTATTATCATTGAACTTGTATGACTAGGAAAGGGCTCCTGATGATGTTGATGGTGTGTGTGTGTGTGTGTATGTGTGTGTGTTTAATCATTATGAACATTTTCAAACATACAACAAAAAAACAAAATATTATAACAGACACCTGTGTATACATGAATAAGAATAAAATATGTTAACGTGTTGCAATATTTGTTTTACACAACCTCCCATTCTTTCCCATCTAATGCTTTCCGGTGGTAGCCAACTTGATTTGTATCATTCACATGAATGTTTTTGTACTTTTACTATGTATACATCCATCCATAATGTAAAATATACTTTTGCTTTATTTATTTTTTTAATTTACATAAATTATATCATATGGTAGGTATCCTTCGGCAGCTTGCTTTTTCACTCAATGTTATGTTTTGGGGATTTATCCATATTGATACACTTATTTTAACTCCATGAATGTTTCACAGCTTATTCACTCATTGGCTGATACAAAATCATTAGCTAATTTCCACTTTTTCTTAAGTGTTGATTCCCAATAAACACTTGCACCCCAAACTCTATCTCAGCATCTGCTTCTTGAGAAACCAACCTGTATAACTCAAGTAGTTGCCAGCTTCATTTTTAATCCCTTGAAACAGATAGCCAACCTTTCATCACTCTCATTAAACTCTATCCATTCTCATCCTTCTCTATCTCAGAAAATGACCTCCTTCTTGAGATCAGAGTTTAATACTGGCTACCAGGGTGGAGGGGTGGGGGTAGAGAGTATCACTGTTTAGGTAGCTTAAAGTTTTTGTTTGTGGGGATGGAAAATTTGACAACATATATTTGTGATGGTTGCACAACTTGACTGATGTAATTGGTTTTATTGAATTGTACAAGTGAAAAATCTGGAAATTCTATGTTCTTTATATTTTTACAATACAAATTAAATAAATAAACAAGGGGGAAAAATAAGCCCTGAATAACCCATTGCCTAATAAGTTCTAAGCACAATAGAACGGCAAACAATGTTTTTAATTAACTTTCTAACCTCATCTCATTTTCTTTCCTTCAAAACTCAGATTTCAGCTACTCTGAACGTTGTAATTTGCCCTCATATGGACCATGCTCTCCTTTGCCTCATTAACATTATACATGCTTCTCCATCTGCTCTTCTTTCTCATTCTCACTCTTTACCAATTAAGTCTCATTTTAAGCACCACCTTTCCAAGATGCTTTTTCTCATCACTTAGTGGTTTTTGTTCATTCTTCTACAACAGCCTATGCACACCTCTATTACTTGCTTGTCTTTGCCACTAGACCCACCTTGGAATCTGAATTTCCACGATGCCTGGGTACCTAGCAGGTTACCTTAATGACATGGATGGAGTCAAGCTTTTGGGACCTTCATTTGCTGATGTGGCATGACTAAAAATGAGAAGAAACAGTTGCAAATATCCATTAATAATTGGAATGTGGAATGTACAAAGTACGAATCCAGGAAAATTGGAACAGGTCGATATCCTAGGCTTAGTGAGCTGAGATGGACTGGTATTGGCCATTTTGAATCAGACAATCATATGGTCTACTAGGCTGGAAATGACAAATGGAAAAGGAAAGTCGTCACATTCATTGTCAAAAGGAACATTTCACAATCTATCCTGAAGAACAACGCTGTCAGTGACAGGATAATAGCCATAGGCTTACAAGGAAGACCAATTAATGCAGCTATTATTCAAATTTATGCACCAACCACTAAGGTCAAAGATGAAGAAATTGAAGATTTTTTACCAACTTCTGCAGTCTGAAATGGATCAAACATGCAATCGAGATGCATTGATAATTACTGGCAATTGAAATGCGGAAGTTGGAAACAAAGAAGGATTGGTACTTAGAATATATGGCCTTGTTAATAGAAAGGACGCCAGAGATTGCATGATAAAATTTTGCAAGACCAATGACTTCTTAATTGCAAATACCGTTTTTTTTCACCAACATAAACAGCGACTATAGACGTGCACCTCACCAGATGGAATACACAGGAATCAAATCGAATGTGGAAAGAGATGATGGAAAAGTTCAATAACACCAGTCAGAACAAGGCCAGGGGCCCACTGTGGCACAGACCATCAATTGCTCCTATGCAAGTTCAAGTTGAAGTTGAAGAAAACTAGAACAAGACCATGAGAGCCAAAGTACAACCTTGAGTATATTCCACCTGAATTTAGAGAACACCTCAAGAATAGATTTGATGCATTGAACACTGATGATCAAAAATCAGACGAGTTGTGGAATGCCATCAAGAACATCATACATGAAGAAAGCAAGAGGTGATTAAAAAGGTGGGAAAGAGAGAAAAGACCAAACTGGATGTCAGAAGAGACTCTGAAACTTGCTCTTGAATGTAGAGTAAGTAGCTAAAGTGAAAGGAAGAAATGATGAAGTCAAAGAGCTGAACAGAAGATTTCAAAGGGCAGCTTGAGAAGACAAAGTAAAGTATTATAATGAAATGTGCAAAGACCTGGAGATAGAAAACCAAAAGGGAAGAACACACTCGGCATTTCTCAAGCTGAAAGAACTGAAGAAAACATTCAAGCCTCAAGTTGCAATATTGAAAGATTCTATGGGGAGAATATTAAATGGCACAGGGAGCATCAAATGAGTCAGTGAAAAAGGGAAGACTTTCAACAAGATGGACTGACACAGTGGCTGCAACAACAGGCTCAAGCATAACAATGATTGTGAGGATGGTGCAGACCTGGGCAGTGTTCCATTCTGTTGTACAAAGGGTTGCTATGAGTCGGAATCAACTCAACGGCACCGAGCAACCTAGCAAAATTTGTTTTTGTCTGTTCTTGGACTTGATATAAATGGAATCATTATTTCGTTTTTTTCACTCAACGTGAGCCATGACTTTTTTTAAAGAAGTTTCAACTATTTCCATTAGCCGTTGCCACTTTTATTCTTGGTCTTACTCATAATTTAAAAATAAAATGTATGGTTGTATGTATGCATGTACCTGTCTATCTATGTATCGTTTTTTTTTAATCAAGAATATGATAAGGTCATTTCATCCATATGCTCATATCCTTTTTCAGAGCAAAAATTTTCCTTCAAATATATATTAGATAACTGCTTTCGTTCCATTTGTTCTCATTTTTTGTTGTTTTCCAGGTGCTCCATACATTGTCTCATTTACTATTTTCATGTTTTTAATTCATTCAACAAATACTTATTGGGAGATTGTGCTATAGGTAGAGAATCAGGCATGACATAATTCCTGGGGTCATGTTTTTATAGTTATGAAGGGGTGAAGGGGACAACAGACAAATAACCAATCAAATGCAATATAGATTTATGATAGCAGAGTAAAGAGCACTATGGAAACACATGAGAGTGGCATGTAAACCCAAAGCTGAAGCTGAGAGACAGTTTCCCAGAGAAGATGATAAACAATTCAAGATCTGCTTGATGATGACAATACGAGTTACCAGTTTGAAGGAGGCCAGTGGGTTAGAGGGTGGGGTCCTTTAAGTTTCATCATCATTGTTGTTTTTTGTTTCTTCTCTTGTTTTTAAACGAGCTTTTCAAGTTTTCACTTCATGTGACTAAATATTTTGTAGCATCAATCCTAATATTTGTTCCCTATATGGTGCCAATGATTAAGCACATTTGGCTGCTAATTAAAATGTTGGAGGTTCAAGTCTAATCAGAGGCACCTAGGAAGAAAGGCCTGGCAATCTGCTGTCAAAAAATCAGCCATCAAAAACCCTATGGAGCACAGTTCTACTCTGACACACAAGAAATCTCCATGAGTCAGAATCAATGGCAACTGTTATTCATTCATATAGCTGTAGCTTTATTCATTTCCCTGATTTTGTTTTTTCTCTTTTAGAAAATGTACAGTAAATTTATTTGGTCCTAGAGAATCCACATGTGAAGAATTTACTTCTGATTTCAAAATTATCCTCAAGAAAATTTATTTATTTCCAATTAAAATAAAGCTGCGTAACGATCAGAAGAGGAAACCATAGTTCTTAGTTTTTTTATTTTTTTATGGCGCCAATTGGCTGATTGATTCAATATCATGTAAAGTGTTCTTTAGCCTTGTAACAGAAAAAATGAAAGTCATGGTTCAGAGTTAGGAATTTGTGTGAAAATTGGTGTGACAGATTGGCTATAGAAAAGAAACTGAAAATATAGAGTCTTTTAAAATTACTAGATAAGAAACTTCAGTAGGCATAAGGAAAAATACACTTTTTAAACCTGGGTTTTAACAAGCTGAGTTTATCTGAAATAGAAATTAAATTTTCAAATGTCATTCTGAAAATCTAAGTAGATTTTAATTTAATTCCATTCCCAAAGCATATGATATGAATTTAAATAAATTATTTGAAATAAATTTGTATCAAGGAAACATTTTCACAGCTCAATTCTTAAATGCAATCTTTATAGTAATGTGGTAGGCAGAATAATGACCCCCAAACATGTTCATGCCTTAACCCTGGTACCTGTGAATATATAGCAAAAGAGACTTTGAAGATGTGATAAAGGTTAAGGTTTTTCAGATGAGAGATTAGTCTAGAATATCCAGGTGGACCCAGTCTAATCACATTAGTAATTAACGTGGAAGAAGAAAGTAGAGGAGTAGACCAGAAAAATGGTGATGTGAGAAGGACCTGACCTCTCAGTGCTGGCTTTGAGAATGGAGGAAGAGGGTCTTGAGTCAAGGAAAGTAGATGAGCTCTGAAAACTGAGAATAGCCTTCGGCTGACAGCTAGCAAGAAAATAGGGACCTCAGTCCTTCAACATCAAGGCACAGAGCTCTCCCCTAGAACCTCCAATAAACAATGCAGTTAGACTTCTGATAGAACTATAAAATAATAAATTTGCATTTTTAAAAACTACTAAACTGTGGTAATTTGTTACAGCAGCAGTAGAAAATTATAACAACTAGAGATAAAAAGCTCTATAAAGGTGGAGATCATGTTTCTGTCTTTTGCCCTGCTGTGAATAAGTGGTCGACTAAGTGCCTGATACATAGTCAGTACTCAAAAAATATTTATTCACATTATTATTTAACTAATTAATTAAGTCCCATGCATTGAATTCATTATTTTGAACTTAGTAGGAAAAATGATCTCACTAGATTTTAGTAGAGGAATAGAATGCACTGATTAAATTCTGACTTTCAACTAGCTTAAAAATGCAAATAAAACCCTGGGATAAGAGTAATTTCTTACCTGGTTAGCTAAATATAACTTTGTATGATAGGGAAGTTGGACTCTTCCAATGTAATGCTTGATCTCATTTTATTTGATTAGGCAAAATCATGGAACAACAGCATGAAATGCATTACTATACTAATGTAACCTCCAAAACGTGAATCTCACTATAGCTGTGGCCTTGAGGCCTTTTAATGTTGAATCTGAATGAACAAAATAATGTTCACGTGCATGCACACACACACACACACACACACACACACACACATGTTAATTGTACCCTTTTGCAGAGGATAACTTAATCCCTCTGCTAAACTAAGAAAAAAAGAAGAAAATTGCACATCAATCAATCTCACAGAAGACAGTATGTGCCCCAGTGGACATTTTGTCACATTTTTGGTTGCACAGTGTCTGAGCTCCAATTGTATATTTGGATATATCACTAATTTATAAATCTAGGTAGAAGGCACAGCCCACATATTTTGTCATAGCAATAACAGTGTCCACACCAGACTAGTCCTCTACAGGGCTTTTGGTTGTAGTTCTGGCTCCAAATCTTCCCTATGTACATGTCTGCTTCCTGAGACTGGTTCTCTGCAGCATTACCTTTCTTCATTATCTATGAGTCCTTTTCATGTGTCGTTGCTAGGCTCCCAGTTATCTAAGTCAGAAAACCAGGCTCAGGAAATAGCGATTTGTGACCTACTCAATATCTATTCTTCCAAATTCAACCAAACAGTTTATCTTGCTTGTTTTTAAGAACTTAACTGATGCACCTGCCATGCTAAAGGGTTTGAATTTTTAAGTTATGGGAAAACCAGAGCCACTGAAAAGTAACAAGTCAGAAATAAACAAAAATGTATATGTAGTCAGTCTTGCATCACTCCATTCAATTACTTGTTACCACTACATAAATTTGTCTAAAACATAAAACATAAATGTAGCAACCCACATTACCAGATAGGGATACTGTTCTCTGGCTCCAGAAGGAGTACAGAAGACATTATTCACTAATTATTGTGTGTGTTTCTTCTAACCTGACTGCTATCCAGAGCTATCAGATAGTCTGTTTGGACTATCTCAGAGTTCACATCAGGTAAAAAAGCAGCAGGAAATGCCCCAAAACTGTAAGCACTAGTAGCAACCTAGAGACAAGCAGTGATTTAGGTGTACAATAGAAGCTTAAGGACTGGAAGAATAAGCTGGGAAGAGAGTTGTTTTGGGTAATTAGGACATTCAAAAGCATCATGTATACAGGGGAAATGAGAAAGATATGCAAGCAAAGGGCAAGACACATTCTCAGAAACTACCTGAAAAGACCCTACACTTTCACCTTTGGCTGATCCCTAGTCTCAGTGCAAACTTGGCTAAGTGTTGAAGGAGTGATATAGCACACATCCAATCTTCAAAGTCCGGGAGAATTTTCTTTTTCATTGTCATTCAAGGAAATCTTTGTCAAAATACTAGTTGAACATAATCTAAGAACAGAGACTTCAGTGTCCACACACAACCAGGAACATAGTCTTTGAAAAAAAAAATTGAGGAAAGTCACTAAACAAACGGATTATTACAAAAAAAAAAAAAAGCAAACCTGTTACCATCAAGTCAATTCTGACTCAATAGCTCTATAGGACAGAGTAGAAATGCCCTATAGTGCTTCCAAGGAGTGACTGGTGGATTCAAACTGCTGACCTTTTGGTTAGCAGCCAAACGCTTAACCACTGCACAATCAGGGATTACTACAGCCTTCAAAAAATTAAAAACATGATAAAACAACAACAAAGAAAACCCTGGGGAAAGAGGAAAGTCTGATTTCCAGCGTTACAACATCATACTAGTCAAATGTCATTTTCAACAAAAAATTAAAATACATACAAAGAAACAGGAAAGTTTAGCCCATTCAAAGGAATAAAATAATATGAAAGAAACTATTCTTGTAGGCGTCCAGATAATGGACTTGCTAGATAAAGATTTAAAACAGCTGTATTAAATATACTTGAAGAGCTAAAGGAAGTTATGTACAAAAAACAAAAATAAATCAAGCAAAGGATGTATAAAGAAAACAAGAATAGCAAAACGAGGTTAAAATTATAAAAAGGAACAAAAGAGAAATACTGGAGATAAAAATAGCAATAAATGAAAAATTCACTGGAGAGGGTCAAGTGCAGATTAGAGCAGGCAGAAGAGAAAATCAGAAAACTTGAAAGTAGGGCAATTGAAATTTTTGAGTCTGATAAGCAAAAAAGAAAAAAGAATGAAGAAGAGTGAACAGAGCCTAAGGAACTTGTGGGACACTATTAAGCAGACCAACATACACATTACAGGAGTCCAAGGAAAAGAAGAGAGAGAGAGAAAAGGACAGAAAAAAGATTTGAGGGTATAATGGCCTAAAACCTCTCAAATTTGACATATCCAAGAAGCCCAATGAATTCCAAGTAGGATAAACCCAAAGAGATCCTCAATAAGACGCATTATAACCAAACTCTTGAAAAGCAAAAATAGAGAATTTTGAAAGCACCAAGAGAAAAGTGAATTGCCACATACAAGGGATCATCAATAAGATTAAGCATTTTAGATCCAAGGTCACAAATAAACTGATGGAAAAAATATTTTGGAAAAATAGTAACCAAAAGAGAGGAGAGGTGGCTATATTAATATCAGACAAAATAGACAATACTGAAAAAAATAAAACAAAATAAACCTAAATAAATGGAAAAACATTCTATTCTCATTTATTTAGAAGACTTAATATTAAGATGTCAATACTACCTGAAGTTATCCCCATTAAAGGATTCAACATAATTCCTATCAAAATTCCAACAGCGTTTTTTGCAGAAACGGAAAAGTCACTTCTCAAGTTTCCGTGGACTTGCAAGGGACCCTGAAGAGCCAAAAAATCTTGATAAAAAAAGAACAAAGTTGGAGGACTCAAACCTCCCAATTTCAAAACTTGCTAAAAAGCTACAGTAATCAAAACAATGTGGTATGGACGTAGGATAGACATATAGATCAATGGAATATAATTAAAAGTCCAGAAATAATACATCTATGGACATCATGCTCGTTAGAGAGTTAGCAAAAAAGAGGAAGACTCTCAATGAGATGGATTGACACAGTGGCTGTAACAATGGGCTTAAGCAAAATGACGATTGTGAGGATGGCACAGAACAGGACAGTGTTTCGTTCTGTTGTACATAGGGTCTCTATGAGTCAGAACCAACTCGATGGCAGTTAACAATGACATAGATAATTTATTTTCAACAAGGGTGCTAAATCCATTCATCAGTGAAACAAAAGTCTCTTCAACAAATCGTGCTGGAACAATTGGATCTCCACATTCAAAAGAATGAAGTTGGACTCCTACCTCACACCATATACAAAAATGAACTCCACAACCTAAGTATAAGAGTTAAAAATCATAAAACTCTTAGAAGAAAACATAGGGGAAAAGCTTCAAGACCTTGCTTTTTGGCAATAAATTCTTAGATATGACACCAAAATGCATGAGTAATGAAAGATAAAATAGACAAATTGTTGTTGTTGAGATAAATTGTACTTCACATATAAAATATATATTTTATTTTCAAGTCCTAGTTATTCACTGCTAATATATAGGAATATCAATTTTTGTATATAATACTGTATTCTACAAACTTACTAAACTCACTTATTTGAGTAGATTTCTTGTAGATTCCATCAGATTTGTTTTTATATCCACATAATTATATTTATGCAATTTAATATATTTATATAATATATTTATAAAACATGCATTTATATAGATTGGTTCCCTCAAGTGTCTGTCAGATTATCCTACTGTGAGGGGCTTGCATGTTTTGTAGGACTGAATGTGTTTCCCCTAAACCAGGAACAAGAAAAGGATGCCTGCTCCCACCATTTGTATCCAACATTCTATTTAAGGTACTAGCCAGTGCAATAAGCCAAGAAAAAGATTTGAAAGAAAGAAGTAAAATTGCCTTTATTCATAGACGACATAACTGTCCATGTAGCAAATCTGATGGAATCTATGAGTAAGCTACTAAAACTAATAAGTGAGTATAGCAGGTTGTAGAATATAATATCAATATACAAAAATTGATTTTATTTCTATATAAAAAATAAGAAATTAAAAATAAAATGTAATACCATTTACAACACCACCAAAAAATATAAAATACTTACAGATAAGTCTGACAAAAGAAGTTCAAGACCTGCACAGTGATAACTATAAAGCATAGTCTTTTAAAAAGTAAAGGATAAAGGAACAATTGGCTATCTTTAGGCAAAAAAGGACATTGATCCATAGCTTACACTTTATAGAAAAAACTAACTCAAAATAAATCATAGACCTAAATGTAAATGGTAAAACAAAAAAATTCTAGAAGAAAACATACATCTTTTTCAATCAAAGGTCAAATATATCTTAGGTATAACATCAAAAGCATGATCTCCTTTTAAAATTGGCAAATATGGCCTCAACAAAAATAAAATGATACTCTGCATAAGAAGCTGTTTAGAGAATGTAAAGACAAGCCACAGGTGAAGAGAAAATATTTCACAATTATGTATTGATAATTGACTTGTATCCATTATTTATAAAAACTTCATTAAAACCCCACAAAACTCAATCCTAAGAAAACAAACTATCCGCTTATCTCCCCTAAAAAGGGCAAAAGATTTGAATATATGTTTTACTAAAAAGCTTACTTATTCAGATAGCAAATAACCACTTGAAAAGATGCTCAGCATTATTAATCATTAGGGAAATGCCAATTAAAACCACAAGACACTACTAACACCTGTTAGAATAGTTAAATTTTAAAAAGACTAATCATTACAATTATTGATGAAGATGTGGAGGAACTCTCATATGCTGCTGATGGAAAGATAAAATGCTACAGCCACTTTGGAGAACAGCACGGCAGTTTCTTAAAAAGCTAGACATAAGTATATGATTCATTCTAAAGTATTTACCCAAGTAAGATGCATATGTACATACAACATATGCATACAAAATCTTGTTCATAGAATGTTCATAGAAGCTTTATTTGCAATATCCCAAATCTGAAAATATCCCAAATGACCATCAACAAATTGTGGCATAGCCTCACAATAGACTTAGCAATAAAAATAAATTTTTATTTATATGTGCCTCAATATTGAGGGCATTAGGCTAAGTGAAAGAAGGCAATCAAAAAAGGTTACATACAGTACAGTCTCACTTATATTACATTCTTAAAAATATAAAACTATAATGATGGTGTACAAATAAATTCTTGTCAGAGTTTAAGGTAGGAGAAGGGTATGAGTACAAAGGCATATCATGAGGGAGTCTTTTGGGGTGACAGAAATTGTTCTGTATACTGATTGTGGTAGTGGTTACACAAATTTATACGCATATTAAAATTCATAGAATTCTCTCTACACGCTCACACACAAATCAAAATTACTCTATAGTAATATTTTAAATAAACATTTTTAAAGTTTTACAGAAAGATATAAAAATGAAAATATAAAGCAATTGAGAAAATCTAATCTTCTTTCCTAGTAATATGTCTTAATACGGTATTAACAGGAAGATGTTTATTTGACATGACAAAGAAATGTCATCTGTTTTGAGTTCTTTTAGTTTTTCTTTTTCTATGAAGTAGTAACAGTTACTTTTATTATTTATATCATTATTATTATTATTAACAAACACAGTTTATTATGACTGCATATTTTTTTTTTAAACAGTACCTATATTGTTTTATGACATTGGTTAACAACCCCATGACATGTCAGTACTCTCCCTTCTCAAACCTGGGTTCCTTATTACCAGCTTTCCTGTACCCTCCTGCCTTCTAGTCCTTGCCCTTGGGCTGGTGTACCCCTTTAGTTTCCTTTGGTCCTATGGGTCTGTCTAATCTCTGGCTAAAAGGTGAACCTCCAGAGTGCCTTTATTACTGGGCTGAAAGTGTGTCCGGGGGCCATACTCTCAGGGTGTCTCCAGTCTCTGTCAGGCTAGTAAGTCTGGTCCTTTTCTGTGAGTTAGAATATTGTTCTACACTTTTCTCCAGCTCTGTCCAGGATCCTCTGTTATGACCCTGGTCAGAGCAGTCATTGGTGGTGGCCAGGCACCATCTAGTTTTGCTGGACTCAGTCTGGTGGAGGCCATAGTAGTTGTGGTCTATTAGTCCTTTGGACTAATCTTTCCCTTGTGTCTTTAGTTTTCCTCATTCTCCCTTGCTCCTGAAGGAGTGAGACCAGTAGAGTATCTTAGATGGCCACTCACAGGCTTTTAAGACCCCAGATGCTACTCATTGAAGTAGAATGTAGAACATTTTCGTTATAAACTATCTTGTGCCAATTGAACTAGATATTCCCTGAGACCATGGTCCCCACAGCCTTCAGCCCAGCAATTCACTCCCTAAGGGAGTTTGGATTTGTCCATGGAGCTTCCATGACCTTACCATGAACAAGTTGTGCTGGCTTCCCCAGTATCGTGTACTGTCTTACCATTCACCAAAGTTACCACTCATCTATTGTCTATTTAGGGTTTTACCATCCCCATCCCTCCCCTCCCTCATAACCATTAAAGATTGTTTCTTTTTTTGTGTAAACTTTTTCATAAGTTTTTATAGTAGTGGTCTCATACAATATTTGTCCCTTTGTGATTGACTTATTTCAATCAGCATATGCCCCCCAGATTCACCCATATTGTGAGATGCTTCACAGATTCATCATTGTTCTTTATCATTGTGTAGTATTCCATTGAGTTTATGTACCATAGTTTGTTTATCCGTTCATCTGTTGATGGACATCTAGGTTGTTTCCATCTTTTTGCTATTGTAACAATGTTGCAATGAACATAGGTGTGCATATGTCTATTCGTGTGATGGCTCTTATTTCTCTAGGATATATTCCTGGGAGTGGAATTGCTGGATCATATGGTATTTCTATTTCTAGCTTTCTAAGGAAGC
>NW_004444041.1:4059500-4066276 GCF_000243295.1 Trichechus manatus latirostris | reverse complement strand
CTTAGTTTTTTGGATCTTTGCTGTGGAGGGACGGCGTGGTGCTTCTGCCTAGAGCGCCATTTTGGCGGAACTCATTTTGAATTAGTTTTTGTGTATGGTGTGAGGTATGGTTCCTGTTTCATTTTTTTGCAGATGGACACCCAATTTTACCACACAATTTGTTAAAAAGAGGGTTTTTTTCCCCAATTTGATGTACTTTGGGCCTTTGCCAAAGATCAGGTGACTATAGGTGGATGGATTTCCTACTGGGTTCTTGATTCTGTTCCATCAGTCAATGTATCTGTCCTTGTACTAGTACCAGTCTGTTTTGACTACTGTAGCTATATAGTAGGTTCTGAGGTCAGGTAGTGCGAGTCCTCCTACTTTATTCTTCCTCTTCAATAATGTTTTACTTATCCGGGGCCTCTTCCTTTTCCATATAAAGTTAATGATTAGTTTTTTCAACTCTATAAAGAAAATTGTTCGTATTTGGATTGGGCTTGCATTGCATTTGTAGATTGCTTTGGGTAGAATTGTCATTTTCACAATGTTGAGTCTACCTATCCATGAGCATGGGACTTTTTTCCATTTATGTGGCTCTTGTTTGGTTTCTTGCAGTAATGTTTTGTAGTTTTCTTTGTATAGTTCTTTTACATCCCTGGTTACATATATTCCTAAGTATTTGATCTTTTAGGGGCTATGATAAATCGTATCGCTTTTCTGATTTCCATTTCATTGTTCTCTTTGTTGGTGTATAGGAATCCAACTGATTTTCTTGTGTTTATCTTGTATCCTGCTAATCTGCTATTAGTTCAGTAGTTTTCTAGTGGAGTCTTTTGGTTTTTCCATATATAGTACCATATCATCTGCAAATAGGGACAGTTTTACTTCTTCATTTACCAACTTCGGTGCCCTTTATTTCTTTTTCTTGCCTTATTGCTCTAGCTAGGACTTCCAGCACAATGTTAAACAGGAGTGATGATAAAGGACATCCTTGTCTCATTCCTGTTCTCAAGGAGAATGTTTTCAGCCTCTCTCCATTTAGAATTATGTTGTCTGTTGGTTTTGTATAGCTGCCCTTTATTATGTTGAGGAATTTCCCATCTATGTCTATTTTATTGAGAATCTTTTTCAGGAATGGGTGTTGCTCTTTGTCAAATGCCTTTTCTGCATTGATTGAGTTGATCATATGATCCTTTTCCTTTACTTTATTTATGTGGAGGATTATGTTGATTGATTTTCTTATGTTGCACCATCCTTGCATACCTGGTATGAATCCTACCTGGTCATGGTGTATTATTTTTTTATATGATACTGAATTCTATTGGCTAGAATTTTGTTGAAAATTTTTACATCTATATTGATGTGATATATTGGTCTATAATTTTCTTTTTTGTGATGTCTTTGGTTTTGGTATCAGGGTTATGCTGGCTTAATAGAATGAATTTGGAAGTATCCTTTCCTTTTCTATGTTCTGAAATAATTTGAGTAGTACTGGTGTAAGCTCTTCTCTTAATGTTTGGTAGAATTCCCCAGTGAAGCCATCTGGGCCAGGGTTTTTTCTTGTTGGGAGTTTTTTTTTTATTACCTTTTTTATCTCTTCTCTTGTTGTGGGTCTATTCAGATTTTCAACATTAATTTGTGATGGTTTGCATAGGTAGTGTGTTTCTAGAGATTTGTCCATTTCCTCTAGATTTTCAAATTTGTTGGAGTATAGTTTTTCATAATTCTCTGTTATGATCCTTTTATTTCAGTTGAGTCTGTTGTAATGTCTCCCATTTCATTTCTTATTTGGGTTATTTGCATCCTCTCCTGTTTTCCTTTTGTCAATTTGGCTAGTGGTTTGTTGATTTTGTTGATCCTTTCAAAGAACCAACTTTTGGTTTTGTTGATTCTTGCTATTGTTTTTCTATTCTCTATTTCATTTATTTCTGCTCTGATCTTTATTAGTTCCGTTCTTCTGGTGGCTGTAGGCTTCTTTTGTTGTTGCCTTTCTGTTTGAGTTGTGTAGCTAATGTTTTGATTTTGTCCTTTTCTTTTGCTCTTTCAATATTCTTTATCTGATAAGAAGGCTTGATCTAATTGGACACCAATGAGTAAGGCTGAAGATGCCACATTACCTGCTCCCATGATGCCAGTGGGAAAAGCGAGGTTAATAAAATCTCCTAAGATTACACAAACTGAAATAACCTCTCTCTTCAAAATACGAATTACTGTGCCTCAATTGTTTATGGTTACTAAATGTTCAGATAAAAGCATCCTTGAAATGGAAAAAGTATCATCAGGCCACTGAAACATCCCTCCAATTGACAATGTGTTTGCAAGCAGTTTCCAGATTTTAGAGAAATTATCATTTATAAAATCTACATATTTTTTAATTATGCTTTAGGTAAAGGTTTATAGAACAAATAGTTTCTCATTAAACAGTTACTATACATATTGTTTTAAACAATGCTTAACAACCCCATGACATGTCAACACTGTCCCTTCTCAACCTTGGGTTCCTTATTACCAGCTTTCCTGTCCCCTCCTGCCTTCTAGTCCTCGTCCCTGGACTGTTGTGCCCCATTAGTCTCATTTTGTTTTATGAGACTGTCTAATCTTTGGGTAAACCTTGGGAGTGACTTCATTATTGAGCTAAAAGGGTGCCTGGGGGCCATACTCTCAGGGTTTCTCCAGTCTCTGTCAGGCCAGTAAGTCTGGTCATTTTTCGTGAGTTAGAGTTTTTTTCTACATTTTTCTCCAGCTCTTTCCAGGACCCTCTGTTGTGATTCTGGTGAGAGCAGACAGTGGTGGTAGCCGGGCACCATCTAGTTGTATTGGACTCAGTCTGATGGAGGCCGTGGTAGTTGTGGTCCATTAGTCCTTTGGACTAATCCTTCCCTTGTATCTTGTTTTCTTCATTCTCCCTTGCTCCCAAAGGGGTGAGACCAGTGGAGTATCTTAGATGGCTGCTCACAGGCTTTTAAGACCCCAGACGCTACTCACAAAGGTAGAAAGTGCAACATTTTCTTTATAAATAAATGCATTTATTTATGCCAATTGAGCTAGATATTCCCCAAGATCATGGTCCCCACAGTCCCCTGCCCAGCAATTCAGTCCCCTAGGGAGTTTAGATGTGTATATGGAGCTTCTGTGATCTTTCCTTGTACAAGTTGTGCTGGCTTCCCCAGTATTGTGTAGTGTCTTACCCTTCACCAAAGTTGCCATTTATCTATTGTCTATTTAGTATCCTCCCTACCCATCCCATCCCTCACAACCAACAAAGATTGTTTCTTTTAGTGTGTAAACTTTTTCATGAGTTTTTACAGTAGAGGTTCATACAATATTTGTCCGTTTGTGATTGACTTATTTCACTCAGCATAATGTCCTCCAGTTTCATCCACATTATCAGATGCTTCACAGATTCATCATTGTTCTTTATCATTGCATAATATTCCATTGTGTGTATGTAACATAGTTTGTTTATCCATTCATCTGTTCATGGGCATCTAGATTGTTTCCATCTTTTTGCTGTTGTGAACAATGCTGTAATGAACAGGGGTGTGCATATGTCTATTTGTGTGACAGCCCTTATTTCTCTACGATATATTCCTAGAAGTGGGATTGCTGGATCATATGTTATTTCTATTTCTAGCTTTCTAAGGAAGCTCCATATCATTTTCCAAAATGGTTGTATCAGTTTGCATTCCCACCAGCAGTGCATAAGAGTTCCGATCTCCCTGCAGACTCACCAACATTTGTTATTTCCAGTGTTTTTGATTCGTGCCAGTAATGCTGGGGTGAGATGGTATCTCATTGTGGTTTTAATTTGCATTTCTCTAATGGCTAGTGTTTGCCAGCATTTCCTCATGTGTCTGTTGGCCGCTTGAATGTCTTCTTTGGTGAAGTGTCTGTTCATTTCCTTAGCCCATTTTTTAATTGGATTATTTGTCTTTTCGTTGTAGAGGTGTTGTTTTTTCTTGTAGATTTTAGAGATTAGAACTTTGTCTGACTTGTAATATCCAAAAATTTTTTCCCAGTCTGTAGGTTCTCTTTTCTCTTTTGGTGAAGTCTTTTGATGAGCCTAAGTGTTTCATTTTTAGAAGATCCCAGTTATCTAGCTTATCTTCTGGAGTTTGTGTGCTGTTAATTATGGTTTGTATCCTGTTAATGCCATGTATTAGGGCTTCTAGCATTGTTCCTATTTTTCCTTCTATGAACTTAATAATTTTTATCTTTATATTTAGGTCTTTGATCCATTTTGAATTAGTTTTTGTATATGGTGTGAGGTATAGGTCCTGTTTCATTTTTTTGCAGATGGATATCCAGTTTTGCCAGCACCATTTGTTAAGAAGACGTCTTTTCCCCATTTTATGGACTTGGGGCCCTTGTGGAAGTTCAGGTGACTGTAGGTGGATGTATTGACATCTGGGTTCTCAATTCTATTCCATTGGTCAGTGTATCTGCTGTTGTACCAGTACCAGGCTGTTTTGACTACCATAGCTATATAGTAGTTTTTGAGGTCAGGTAGTGCGAGTCTTATTACTTTATTTTTTTTCTTCAATCATGCTTTACTTGTCCAAGGCTTCTTCCCTTTCCATATAAAGTTAATAATTAGTTTTTTCATCTCTTTAAAGAATTTTGTTGGTATTTGGATTGGGATTGCTTTGTATACAAAATATATATTTGAACTGAAATCAACCAAGCTCACACAAATTTATTTTAAGGTTATTTATTTATTTACTTTCATGGTGGGGAAACTTATGTGCTCTCTACTGCCAGAATATTCAAAAGTATATAGTGGAAAAATCTTGAAAATTTTAAATATTAAAGAAAAATATTACAGATCTAATTAGTTACACCACCACCTATTGTCAGTTTGCACTGTGGTGATGTGCTTATTGCTGTATTGCTGGAAGCTATGCCATTGGTATTTCAAATACCAGCAGGGTGACCCATGATGGACAGGTTTCAGTGGAGCTTCCAGACTAAGACAGACTAGGAAGAAGGACCTGGCAATCTACTTCTAAAAAATTCAGCCAGTGAAAATCTTATGAATAGCAGCAGAACATTGTTTGATATAATACCAGAAGATGAGCTCCTCAGGCTGGAAGGCACTCAAAATACAACTGAGGAAAAGCTGCCTCATCAAAGTAAAGTCAACCTTAATGACTTGGGTGGATTAAAGCTTTCTGGACCTTTTGTTTATGTGGCATGACACAAAATGAGAAGAAAATGCTGCAAACATCCGTTAATAATCGGAATGCAGAATGTACAAAGTATGAATCTAAGAAAATGGGAAGTTGCCAAAAATGAAATGGAATTCTTGATTCACATCCTAGGCATTAGTGAGCTAAAATGGATGGATATTGGCCATTTTGAACCAGACAATCAAATGGTCTACTATGTCGGAAATGACAAATTGAAAAGGAACAGTGTCACATTAATTTTCAAAGAGAATTTTTAAGATTTCTTCTGAAGTACAACGCTGTCAGTGACAGGATAATATCCATACGTCTACAAGGAAGACCAGTTAATACGACTACTATTCAAATTTATGCACTAATCGCTGATGCCAAAGATGACGAAATTGAAGATGTTTACCAACTTCTGCAGTCTGAAATTGATCAAATATTCAATCAAGATGTGTTGATAACTACTGTTAATTGGAATGTGAAAGTTGGAAACAAAGAAGGAGGATCAGTAGTTGGAAAATATGGCCTTGGTCATAGAAACAACTCCAGTGATTGCTTGATAGACTTTTGCAAGACCAATGACTTATTTGTTGGAAATACCTTTTGTCAGCAAGATGCACATGGATCTCACTAGATGGAATACACAGGAATCAAATTGACTACGTCTGTGCAAAGAGACAATGGAGATGGTCAATATCATCAGTCAGGACAAGGCCAGGGCCAAATGTGGACCAGACCATCAATTGCTCATATGTCAGTTCAAGTTGAAGTTGAAGAAAATTTAAAAAGTCCATGACAGCCAAAGTACAACCTTGAGGATATCCAACCTGAATTTAGAGAACATCACAAGAATCGATTTGACTCACTGAACACTAATGAATGAAGACCAGACGAGTTGTGGGATGACATTAGGACATCATATAGAAATATTATTAAACAGACAAAAAAGAAAAACAAGACCAAAATGGATGTCATAAGAGACTCTGAGACTTGCTCTTGAACATACAGCAGATAAAGCGAATAGAAGAAATGATGAAGCAAAAGAGCTGAACAGAAGATTTCAAAGGGTAGCTCCAGAAGACAAAGTAAAATGTTATAATGAAATGAGCAAAGACCTGGACTTATAAAACCAAAAGGGAAGAATATGCTCACCATTTCTCAAGCTGAAAGAACTGAAGAAAAAATTCAAGTTTCTAGTTGCAATATTGAAGAATTGTATCGGCAAAATATTGAATGACTCAGGAAACATCAAAAGAAAATTGCAGGAATACAGAGAGTCACTGTACAAAAATGAATTGGTTGCCATTCAACCATTTCAGGAGGTAGCTTATGATCAAAAACGGATGGTGTTGAAGGAAGAAGTCCAAGCTGCACTGAAGGCATTGGTGAAAAACAAGGCTCTAGGAATTGACGGAATACCAATTGAGATGTTTCAACAAATGAATGCAGCACCAGAAGTGTTCACTTGTCTATGTTAAGAAATTTGGGGGACTTCCGGCAAGATGGCACTCTAGGCAGAAACACCACGCCGTCCCTCCACAACAAAGATCCGAAAAACTAAGCCAAACAGAGAATCAACAATCCTGAAACCCTAGAACATCAAATGAAGAGATAAAGAAC
>NW_004444041.1:4048417-4051105 GCF_000243295.1 Trichechus manatus latirostris | reverse complement strand
GAAATTTGGAAGACAGCTACGTAGCCAACTGACTGGAAGTGTTTCATATTTGTGCCCATTCCAAAGAAAGATGACCCAACAGAATGCTGAAATTATCACGCAATATCATTAATATCACAAGAAAGTAAAATTTTGCTGCAGAACATTCAAAAGCTGTTGCAGCAGTACATCGACTTCCAAAAATTCAAGCCGGATTCAGAAGAGTACTTGGAATGAGGGATGTCATTGCTGATGTCAGATGGATCTTGGCTGAAAGAAGAGAATATCAGAAAGATGTTTACCTGCGTTTTATTGACTGCACAAAGACATTAAACTGTGCGGTCATAACAAATTATGGATAACATTGGGAAGAATGGAAATTCTAGAACACTTAAATGTGCTCATGCAGAACCTGAACATAGACTATAAACAGAACAAGGGAATACAGCATGGTTTAAAATCAGGAAAGGTGAGTGTCAGGGCTGTATCATTTCACCATACTTACTCAATCTGTATGCTGAGCAAATATCCAAGAAACTGATCTCAATAAAGAACAGGGTATCAGGATTGGAGGAAAACTCATTAACTACCTGCAATATGCAGGTGACATAACTTTAATAGCTGAAAGTGAAGAGGACTTGAAATACTGATGAAGACCAAAGACTATAGCCTTCAGTATGGATTACACCTCAACATAAAAAAAACAAAAATCCTTACAAGTGGACCAATAAGCATGATAACAACGGAGAAAATATTGAAGTCATCAGGACTTCATTTTACTTGGATCCACAATCAAAGCCTATGGAAGCAGCAGTCAAGAAATCAAACAATGTTTTAACTGGGCAAATTGGCTGCCAAAGACCTCCTTAAAGTGTTAAAAAGCAAAGATGTCACCTCAAGGACTAATGTGCATCTGACCCAAGCAATGGTATTTTCAATTGCCTCATATGCATGTGAAAGCTAGACAATGAATAAGGAAGACTGAAAAAGAATTGATGCATTTGAATTATAATTTTTGGAAGACTATTGAATAATACATGGACTGCCAGAAGAATGAACAAATCTGTCTTGGAAGAAGTACAGCCAGAATGCTCCTTAGAAGCAAGGATGGCAAGACTTCATCTCATGTACTTTGGACATGTTATCAGGAGGGACCAGTTCCTGGGGAAGAATATCATGCTTGGTAAAGTAGAGAGTCAGCAAAAAATAGGAAGACACTAAATGAGATGGATTGACACAGTGGCTGCAACAATGGGCTCAAACCTAGCAATGATTATGAGGATGGGGCAGGACTGGGCAGTGTTTTTTCTGTTGTACATAGGATTGCCATGAGTCAGAACCAACTCAAGGACACCTAACAATAACAACAATTAGTTACAAGGAAACAATTTTATGAATAGAGTTCTTATAGTTGACATCTTATAAGAGTGTCTCCCTGGCAGTCCAGAGAATCTCGAGAAATGAAGATGCATCCATGTGATTACTGTGAGAGCTAATATATTGTTATATACTTCTATTTCATTATTCACATTTGTTTCATCCAAGAAAAGTTGGAAAAATGAGTCTTAGACTGGACAAATATTTCTTTTCACCAAAATTATGGGCAGATTAAGAAGTCAACAGCCTCAAAGGCGGGGCCAAGATGGCGGAGTAGTCAGACGCTTCTGGTGGCCCCTCTTACAACAAAGACCGAAAAAACAAGTGAATCAATCATATATGGCAATCTAGGCGCCCTGAACATCAAAAGCAGAGTTGAGAACCAGACTGAGTGGCAGGGGGAGGGAGAGGGTTTGGAAGCAACCAGAAGTTGCCAGAACTGACCCAGCAAGAGCCTGAGCCCTTTAGGCCTGATCAGCTCATGGGTGAGTGGTGAGGCAGGCAAGCAGTGGTGCTTGGGAGGCATATTCGGCACCAGGAGAGACCAGCGACAGAGAGTCTACTCGGCCACCCAGAACCAGTGAGAAGCAGCCCTCGATAGATGAAAGGTAAGTATTTGCGCCCGGCTTACTGCACAGTTAAAAAATACCCCCCTTAGGGAAAACCCTCTCTCCCATTTATGCCCCCGCTCCCTGCTCTGCACTGGGTCCTGGAATGGCTTCAGGAGTTACTGAGTCCCCTGGGATGGAAGTAGGTCCCGTCACACACCCTGAGCCATTCTCCCAGCCTTGGAGAGTGAACCAATTAACAAACAGGGGAAAAAATAAACTGCTGGTTCCCATAAGCCAAGAACTCAGGATAGGCATAGCTCCTTTGCCTAGACACAAGCATAAGGGGTCAACAGATTTTGAATGCCTTTCCCCTGCATAGACTTGTGTGTGCCCATTTCAACAGTGTAGGTCCTCATTACCACAGTACAACAGGATATACACCTGAAGTCTAACTTCAACTGTTTCAGCTGTGCAGTGGCAGGTTCGTGACATTTGACACTGCTGTGCCTATTAAGCAGGGTCTTCACCTACCCACAGCAGGGGTCTGAGGACCATTGGCTCTGCCCATGCCATGTAGCCACCTGCGATAGGGGCCCAAGAATAAGAGGTAACCCCCAGTCCTTACAGCCAATAGCACTGGGTGCTCATAGTCTGGCTGCAAAACCCACTTGTCTACGTGATCTAGGGAACAGGGACACACTTAAATCCTGGACACTCTGAGGCAGCTGTCAGCCCCCTGCCTTGCTCAGAGTGTGTCCCCCTGCTGCAGCCAGATGCCTGT
>NW_004444041.1:4046277-4047815 GCF_000243295.1 Trichechus manatus latirostris | reverse complement strand
GGAGCAGAATTGAGGCAATGGAAGTCAGAATTAGTGAGGCTGAAGATAAAGAACTTGACACCAACTTATTTGAGGAAAAATCAGATAAAAGGACATAAAAAAATGAAAAACCCTTAGAATTATGTGGGACTCTATCAAGAGGAATAACCTACAAATGATTAGAGTACAAGAACTGGGCAAATAACAGAAAATACAAAGAGAATTGTTGAAGATTTCTTGGCAGAAAACTTCCCTGATATCGTGAAAAATGACAAGTTATCTATCCAAGATGCTAATTGAAGCCCACATAGGTAGATCCCAAAAGAAATTCACCAATACATATTATAATCAAACTTGCCAAAACAAAGATAAAGAGAGGATTTTAAGAGCAGCTAAGGATAAATGAAAAGTAATCTACAATGGAGAGTCAATAAGACTTAGCTCGGACTACTCAGCAGAAACAATGCAGGCAAGAAGGCAATGGGATGACATATATAAAGCCTTGAAGGAAAAAAATTGCCAACCAAGAATTATATATCCAGCAAAACTGTTTCTCAAATATGATGGCAAAACTAGGACATTTCCAGATAAAAAGAAGTTTAGGGAATTTGTAAAAACCAAACCAAAATTACAAGAAATACTAAAGGGAGTCCTCTGGTTAGAAAATCAATTAACACCAGATAATAACCCAAGACTAGAACACAGAACAGAGCAACCAGATATCAACCGAGATACAAAAGTCACGAAAACAAATCAAAGCTAAACCACTGAAAATAGGGAAACAGATGTCAATATGTAAAAGATGACAACATTGAAACAAAAAAGAGGAACTAAAAAATATAGACATAGATTTTTCATATGGAGAAGTCAAGGTGATATAAAGAAATACGACTGGTATAAAATGAGAAAAATAGGGTCAATATTAAGGTAACCACAAAGGAAACTAACAATCCTACAAATCAAACTAAAAACTAGAAAAATATCAACAAATACAAAATCAACAACAATGAAAAAGATGAAAAGAAAATACTTAAAGAAAAACAACTCAGCACAGAAAATTAAGTGGAACAAAGAAACTGTGACGGGCACACAAAAAAAGACATCAAAATGACAGCACTAAACTCATACCTATCAGTAATTATGCTGAATGTAAATGGACTAAATGCACCAATAAAGAGACAGAGAGTAGCAGATTGAATAAAAAAACATGATCCATCCATATGCTGCCTACAAGAGACACACCTTAGACTTAAAGACACAAACAAACTAAAACTCCAAGTATGGAAAAGAATATATCAAGCAAACAGCACTCAAAAAAGAGCAGGAGTGGCAATATTAATCTCTGACAAAACAGACTTTAAAGTAAAATCCACCACAAAGCATAAGGAAGGACACTATATAATGATTAAAAGGTCAGTATACCAGGAGGACATAACTGTAATAAATGTTTATGTACCCAATGTCAGGGCTCCACAATACATAAAACAAACTCTAACATCTTTGCAAAGAGAGATAGACCACTCCACAATAGTAGTAGGAGACTTCAACACACCACTTTC
>NW_004444041.1:4023115-4045701 GCF_000243295.1 Trichechus manatus latirostris | reverse complement strand
ATGAAATAGAAAATAGAAAAACAATTGAAAGAGTTAACAAGACCAAAAGCTGGTTCTTTGAAAAGATCAACAAAATTGATAAACCTTTGGCCAAACTGACAAAAGAAAAACAGGAGAGGATGCAGATAACCTGTATAAGAAATGAGATGGGTGATATCACAACAGACCCAATTGAAATGAAAAGAATCATAACAGAATACTATGAAAAACTGTACTCTAACAAATCTGAAAACCTAGAGGAAATGGACAAATTTCTAGAAACTCACGCCCTACCTAAACTAACACAAACAGAGGTGGAACAACTAAATAAACCCATAACAAAATAAGAGATTGAAAAGGTAATTTAAAAACTCTCAACACAAGAAAAACCCTGGCCCGGATGGTTTCACTGGAGAATTCTACCAAACTTTCAGAGAAGAGTTAACACCATTACTACTAACGGTATTTCAGAACATGGAAAATGATGGAATACTCCCAAACTCATTCTATGAAGCCAGCATAACCCTGATAACAAAACCAGATAAAGACACCACAAAAAAAGAAAATTACAGACCAATATCCCTCATGAACACTGATGCAAAAGTCCTCAACAAAATTCTAGCCAATAGAATTCAGGAACATATCAAAAAAATAATTCACCATGATCAAGTGAGATTTATATCAGGTATGCAGGGATGGTTCAACATTAGAAAAACAATCAATGTAATTCATCACATAAATAAAACAAAAGACAAGAACCACATGATTTTATCAATCGATATTGAAAAGGCATTTGACAAAGTCCAACACCCATTCATGATAAAACTCTCAACAAAATAGGAATAGAAGGGAAATTCCTCAATATAATTAAGGGCAATTATACAAAGCCAACAGCCAAAATCAGCCTAAATGGAGACACTTTGAAAGCATTCCCTTTGAGAATGGGAACCAGACAAGGATGCCCTTTATCACCACTCTTATTCAACACCATGCTGGAGGCCCTAGCCAGAGCAATTAGGCTAGAAAAAGAAATAAAGGACATCCAAATTGGTAGGGAGGAAGTCAAAGTACCTCTATTTGCAAATGATATGATCTTATACACAGAAAACCCCAAAGAATCCACAAGAAAACTACTGGAACTAATAGAAGATTTCAGCAAAGTTTCAGGATACAAGATAAACATACAAAAATCAGTTGGATTCCTTTACACCAACACAGAGAACTTCGAAGAGGAAATCACCAAATCAATACCATTTACAATAGCCTCCATGAAGATAAAATACTTAGGAATAAATCTAACCAGAGATGTAAAAGACCTATACAATGAAAACTATAAGACGGTACTGCAAGAAACCAAGAGACCTGCATAAGTGAAAAAACATACCTTGCTCATGGATAGGAAGACTCAACATTGTGAAAATGTCAATTCTACCCAAAGCCATCTACAGATACAATGCAATCCCAATCCAAATACCAATGTCATTTTTTAATGAGATGGAGAAGCAAATCACCAACTTCATATGGAAAGGGAAGAGGCCCCAGATAAGTAAAGCATTTGTCAAGAAGAAGAACAAAGTGGGAGGCCTCACACTACAGGATTTTAGAATCTATTATACCACCACGGTAGTCAAAACAGCCTGGTACTAGTACAACAACAGATACATAGACCAATTAAACAGAATTGAGAATCTAGACATAAATTCATCCACGTATGAGCAGCTGATACTTGACAAAGGCCCAAAGTCCGTTAATTGGGGAAAAGACAGTATCTTTAACAAATGGTGCTGGCATAACTGGATATCCATCTGCAGAAAACTGAAACAAGACCCATACCTCACACCATGCACAAAAACTAACTCAAAATGGATCAAATACTTAAATATAAAATCAAAAACCATAAAGATCATGGAAGAAAAAATAGAGACAATGCTAGGAGTGCTAATACATGGCATAAACAGAATACGAACCATAAGTAACAATGCACAAGCACCAGAAGAGAGAGTAAATAACTGAGAGCTCCTAAAAATCAAACACTTAAGCTCATCAAAAGACTTCACCAAAAGAGTAAAAAGACAACCTACAGACTGGGAAAAAAATTTGGCTACGACAAATATGATCAGTGTCTAATCTCTAAAATCTACAAGATACTGCAAAACCTCAACAAGAAAAAGACAAACAACCCAATTAAAAAATGGGCAAAGGATATGAATAGGCACTTCGCCAAAGAAGGTCTTCAGGCGGCTATCAGACTTATGAAGAAATGTTCACAATCATTAGCCATTAGAGAAATGAAAATGAAAACTACAATGAGATACCATCTCACCCCAACAAGGCTAGCATTAATCCAAAAAACACAAAATAGTCAATGCTGGAGAAGTTGTGGAGAGGCTGGAACACTCATACACTGTTGGTGGGAATGTAAAATGGTACAACCAATTTGGAAATTGATTTGGCGCTTCCTTAAAAAGCCAGAAATAGAAGCACTATACCATCCAGCTATTCCGCTCCTGGGAATATATCCTAGAGAAATAAGAGCCACCACACAAATAGATATATATGCACACCCATGTTCATTGCAGCACTGTTCACGATAGCAAAAAGATGGAAACAACCTAGGTGCCCATCAGTGGATGAATGTATAAACAGCTTATGGTATATCCACACAGTGGAATACTACGCAATGATAAAGAACAACGATGAAACTGGGAAACATAACATGGAGGAATCTGGAGGGCATTATGCTGAGTGAATTTAGTCAGTCACAGAAGGCCAAATATTGTATAAGACCACCATTATAAGAACTCAAGAAAAGGTTTAAAAACAGAAGAAAACATTCTTTGATGGTTTTGAGGGTGGGGAGGGAGGGAGAGGATTATTCACTAACTAGATAGTAGACAAGTATTATCTTAGGTGAAGGGAAGGACAGCACACACTACAGGGGAAGTCAGCACAACTGGACTAAACAAAAGCTAAAAAGTTTCCTGAATACAGCCAAACACTTCAAAGGACAGAGTAGCAGGGTTGGGGGTCTGGGGACCATGCTTTCAGGGGACATCTAGGTCAATTGGTATAACAAAGCTTATTAAGAAAATGTTCTGCATCCTACTTTGGTGAGTGGCATCTGGGGTCTTAAAAGCTTGCAAGTGGCCATCTAAGATGCATCAATTGATCCCAACCACCTGGAGTAAAGGAGAACGAAGAACATCAAAGACACAAGGAAAGTATTATCCCATGAGACAGAAAGGGCCACATAATCCAGAGACTTCATCAGCCTGAGACTGGAAGAACTAGATGGTGCCTGGCTACCACCAATGACCGCCCTGATAGGGAACACAACAGAGAGCCCCTGATGGAGAAGGAGAAAGGTGGGGTCCAGAACTCAAATTCTAGTAAAAAGACCAGACTTTATGGTCTTACTGAGACTGGAAGAACACTGGAAAGCATAGCCCCAGGATTCTCTATGAACCCAGAACCAAAACAATTTCCGAGGCCAACTCTTCAGACAAGGATTGGACTGGACTGTGGGTCATAAAGTGATACTCATGAGGAGTGTGCCTTTTAGCTCAAGTAGATACAAGAGACTAAACAGGCAGCTTCTGTCTGGAGGTGAGATGGGAAGGCATAGAGGGTTAGGAGCTGGTGGAATGGACATGGGGATTTAGGGGTGGAAAGGAGGAGTGTGCTGTCACAGTATGGGGAGAGCAATTAGGGTCACATAAAAATGTATGTATAAATTTTTGTATAGGAGAGTAACTAGAAGTGTAAACTTCATTTAAACTACAACAAAAAAAGAAAATAAACAAAAAAAGAAAAAAAAAAGAGGTCAACAGCCTCACTCTGGTGGCAGACATTGTAAGATGTAAAGCTTGGGGGCTTTTAGTAACCATTTCTTATCATGTGGACATAAAATCCCATTTCTTTTGTAGATCCACTCCTCCTCCTTTTAACCTGCAGATTCTGGACTTCCCGGGACTCAGTCCTCAGCTCTTGTCTCTTCTCTATCCACTCTCACAGCCGAGATACCCAATATAATTCCTTAGCTTTAAATTTTACCTGTATGCTGACAAAACCAAGCCAGACCTCTCTCCTCGGTGCCAGACTCTTGTAATCTAGTGCCTACTCCGTTTGAATATATCTGATAGTTACACTGAAATTAACATATCCAAAACAGAACTTCTGATTCTGCTCCATGAAACCCACTCTTTAACTTGGGCTTCTTCCTCTAAATTGGCGAAAACCCAAGAGTAATTCTTGATTAATCTTTATACATACATGTTATTAATTTCTGTAAGTTTAAACTTCAAAATTACCTTCATCATCACCTTCACAGGTATCAGTAAACCATCAACGTCTTTTGCCTAGACTACTGTCTTCAAACATGTCTCCCTGCTTCCAGTTTTGCCTCCTAAAGTCTATTCTCCACCCAAAAGCTAGAGTCATTTTTTTTTTTTTTCCAAGTATGAAGGAGTATATGTCACTATTCCACCCACATCCTTCTAAAATCTGGCTTCCTATCATGGCTGAAATATAATTTTATCTCCTTATATGGCCTTTACAGCCCTGTATCCTCTGGTTCCTGCTACCTCACCTTCTTCTCCTGTCACTTGCCTACTCTCTCTTCAGCCTCACTGGGCGTCTTCATTCAACTCCTTATTCTTACCAAGCTCATTTCTACCTCAGGTCCTTGGAATGTGCTGTTTCATCTTTCTGGGATTCTTACCCCTCTCTGAGAGTCCTTCCCTGACCACTGCAATTCTAAATCTTTTTCTACTCAATCTTTATCACACCCTATTTTATTTTCTTCTCAGCACCTATCACATGTATTACATATTACACTTGACACCTGATGGGAGTGTCTGTCTGGCAGTCCCATTGTTTATTTTCTGTTTCCTCTCTTGAATGTAAAATCCACGAAGGCAGAGACTTTGTCCTTCTTCACGTCTGTTTCCTCTCCTTAATAAATTGTAGCATAATGTTAAAATGGGACTTTTTTTTTTTTGGTCTTAGTTGCAGCAAAAATTCCAAAAGTCAAAATAATTTAATAGATGTGACTTCCTAACATTCATTATTAGTCCTTCTGGGCAAGATATGCTGATCCTGTAAAATTGGTTATACAAGCATTAACAGATCACCTCCAGCTAATATGAAGTGAAGGCTGAAGAATTAAGAGAGGGAACAGGAGACTTGGGTAGGATAAGGATCCCAGAGATCTAAGCACAAGTGAGAGAAGTTCCACGGTAGGTGGGTGAGGGGGATGGAGAGGTACTATGAGCCAAATTATTCAATACAGTACTTTAATTTGAAACTTTAAAAGTAACAGAAAAAGAACACAAGTGTGAAGGACGATAGAGTAGTTCTACAGATGACACATGTTTAAAACTGAAGGGGTATGTCTTCAGACAATGTAAAATAAATGCCCCTGTAATTCAAAGGGCTATGACAACCTCAGAAATATAATATCCAGACAATGCACCATGATATAGATTTGAGAAGAGATGTTGTACATCCTCTAATACATCCTTCCTTTTATGCCCCCTTTCCGCCACCCTAGGTGGTGCAAATGGTTAATGCACTTGGCTGCTAACCAAAAGTTGGAGGTTTGAGTCTACCCTGAGGTGCCTGGGAAGAAAGATCTGGCAATCTATTTCCAAAAAACCAACCATCGAAAACCCTATGGAGCACAGTTCTATTCTGATACACATGGGGTTGCCATGAGTTAGAATCAACTCAATGGCAGCTGGTACTGATTTCCTCTGATCCAGCTCCTCTACTGATAATGTTGCCTTCCTGCTTCAGACCTTCAAAAGTTTGTAGAATGGCTCCTTTTCACTCTGAAGATACTGTCCAAAATAGATAAAATGGCCCTACACATTCTGGTCCCTTCCTGACTATCCAGGCCATCTTTTCCCACTCTCCCTATATTTTCATGCATAATTCATATCTCTCAGTCTTCAAAGATAACCTCAGTTTCTTTTAATTCTAGAGCATGCTTTTCTCTCTGCATACAACCTTCTTCTTTCTCCCTCTCCTTTTTGTGCTTTTCCTTCGAAGCTCTTGCTCCCTCCAGGAGTTTTTCTCTGCAATTCTAAACCCAGTTCAATCTTCTTACTATATGCAACCACAGAACTTATGTATTTAAAATTGTTGTTGCTGTTAGGTGCCATCAAATTAATTTTGACTTATAGTGACCCTATGTGACAGAGTAAAACGGCCTCATATAGTTTTCTATGTGCTAATCTTTAGGGGGTAGATTGCCATGTTTTTCTCCTGTGGAGCTGATGGGCGGGTTTGAACCTCCATCCTTTCAGTTAGCAGCTGAGGGCTTAACTGTTGCACCACATACTCATCACATTGATTACCTACATACTTAGGTTGTTTTTTATCCACTAGAATATACGTGCAACTTACTCATTTCCCCAGTGACCCACATGTTTCTTCTCTGTCAGTAGATGTTCAATATTTATTAAATCCTCTATTGTGGAATGTCTTTCCTGGAGTGAGAATATCTTGCATGGAGCTAGACAATATTACCAAGCCTATTGTCTTTGTTATCTAGTGCTTCTATAACAGAAATACTACAAGTGGATGGCCTTAACAAACAGAAATTTACTCTCACAGTTCAGTAAGCTAGAAGTCCAAATTCAGGATGCCAGCTTCAGGGGAAGACTTTCACTGTCCTCAATCTTCCCCTGGTCTAGGAGCTTCTCCACTCAGGAACCCCAAGTCCAAAGGATGCACTGCTTTCTTGGTAGTATGAGGCCCACCTGTCTCTCTGCTTGATTCTCTCTTTTATATCTCAAAAGAGATTGACTCAAGATATAATCTAATCTTGTAGATTGAGTTATACATCATTAATTTAACTGCCTCTAATCCTGCCTCATTAACATCAGAGAGGCAGGATTTACAACATAGAGAGAACTGAGGTGGTGAGATGACTAAAGCAGAGATTGGAGTGATGCCATTTGAAGGTAGAGGAAGGGGACAGAAGCCAAGGAATATAAGTGGCTACAAGAAGCTGAAAAAGGCAAGGAAACATTCTCCCTTCAGAACCTCCAGAATAACCATACCTGCTGAAACTTTAGCTTAACGAAATTCACTTCAGACTGTGGCTTCCAGAACTGTAAGAAAATAAATTTGTGTTGCTTTAATCCACTAAGTTTGTACTAATTTGTTATAGCAGTAATAAGAAACTAATACAAGCCCTCTATGCTCAATTTAATTGATTTTAAAAGTTTTTTTCCCGAAGTTAGAAATTATAAACATATGTAATAATGACCTTGGGTAGAGATTTATCTAACTGATTTTTTAAAAGCCAGGGGAAATATATTTTTTTAAAGCAAGGAGATATCTGCCAATTTGTTCACAATTTTAAAGAAATAGTTTGAGGGGGAAACTGTTTTTATTCTTCCAGCTCAATAAATTTAATAATTTTGAAATCACTTATGAATTGGCTTTTCTCTGTCATTTTGAATTAGATTTTTTTTAAATCATTAATTTAACTATATGAGATACATAATTTCAGAGCTTTCTAGGTGGTGACAGGAATACCAGAGATGCTGAAAAACTATGATTCAATTTTGATTTTCTTTTGTGTTTAACGTTATGCTGTATTTTTCTAATCCTATCAATATCCCTCAAAAAAAAGTAATATGAAAATTCCAGAGCATAATTAAATCTTCAATATCCTTTTTTTAAAAGTTATTTTAAATTCTTTCAAAATTACTGAAGTATCAGGTTTTCTATGAAGAACCCCAAGATGTTAATGATAGATGTATAAAAATTTTCCTCCATTTGTTAAATATTAAGAATTTGTTGAATATTTTTTACACTTGAACATATTGTTTAATATATAATCTTTCTTTTACATGTGACAGCCTCACACAAACCAAGTATTTAAAGAAAATGAAGGTCTGTCATTAGTCTGTTTAATTAATAGAGACTTTTACAAATGGAAGCTGTTAAAAAAAGAACTCAAAATGAAACTTTAGTGTGATAATGATAATTGTCTCATTTCACATCAGAATTTCAACTAACAAAAAAAGTATATTTAGAGGTATCATCTGCTAAAAGTAGTCAATTTTATTTTACATTGTGAGTTTTTCATTATCCCTTTACTTATACAACTCAGATGGTGAAATACAAAAGGTTTAGATTTGTTTAAATTTAACACATGATGTAACAATTTCCATTTTCTATCATCTATGACTTGGGAAGGTCTCAGTTCCTTTGTTTAGCATCTAAATCACTTTGCCTTTTATGTCATGAAAAAGCAACGTGTATCTTTTTGGTAATCTGTATTCTAGAAGATTAATTCTTGAGGCTGTTTCTAGTCAAATTGAAATCTACTTAAATATACACTTTAACAGCTTTTACAATTTATTTTGGATTACACATTGGCATTTACAATCTTGCAAATAAAATTTATCTAAGATACAAATAGCTTTACAGTAATATGGAGAGAAAGTTAAGGGTCCATTTTTTATTTTGAATTTTTATCTTCACAGTTTTCTTTCTACATTAAGAAAATCATAACATTGTGAAAGGTTAGCAATTCTAATATACAACCTATTTTGAGCTGTGTTCCAATTACTCAGTAAAATACTGTCCATCAAATATTTGCTGTGGGGAGAGGTGGGGCCAAGTTGGCAGAGTAGTCAGATGATTCCAGTGGTCCCTCTTACAACAAAGACCCAAAAATCAAGTGAATCGATTATCTATGACCATCTAGGAGTCCTGAACATCAAAGGCAAAATTGAGGAATCAGTCTGAGTAGCAGGGGGAGGGAGAGATGGTTTGTAAACAGCTAGGAGTTGCCAGACCTGACCCAGTAAGAGCCTGAGCCCTTCAGGCTGGATCAGGTCATGCTGCACAATGAGGCAGGAAAGCAGCTACACCTGGGAGGAGATTTCCACACTGGGAGAGACCCAGCAGCAGAGAGTCTACTCAGCCATCCAGAACCAGTGAGAAGCAGCCTTCATTTGGCAAAAGATATGTACTTGCCTCTGGACTACTGCATGGATCAAAAACACCCCCCTGTGGGAAAAACCTCTCTCCCATTTACCTCCCCACTTCCTGCTCTGAACTGGGTCTGGGACAAGCTTCAGCAACTGCTGAGTGCCCTAGGCCAGAAGTAGGAGCCGTCGTGTACCCTGAACCATTCTCCTGGCCTTGGAGCATGAACAAATTAACAAACAGGGGAAAAAATAATCTGCCGGCTCCCCTAAACCAGGAACTCAGGGTAGGCACAGCTCCTTTGCCTAGGCACAAGCATAAGGGGTCAACAGACTTTGAGTGCCTTTCCCCGTGCATAGACTTGTGCGGGCCCATTTCAACAGCATAGGCCCTCATTACCACAGTACAACAGGGTATATACCTGAAGTCTAACTTCAACTGTTTCAGCTGTGAAGTAGCAGGTTTCTGACATTTGACACTGCTGTGCCTATTAAGAAGGGTCTTCACCTACCCACATCAGGGGCCTGAGGACTGGTGGCTCCACTCATGCCACCTAGACACCTGTGACAGGGGCCCAGGAATAAGTGGTGCCCCCAGTTCTTACAGCCAAGAGAACTGGGTGCTCATAGTCCAGCTGCAAAACCATCCACCTAAGCACACTAGGGAACAGGGACACACTTTCCTCCTGGACACTCGGGCGTGGCTGTCAGGCCCCTGTCTTGCTCAGCTTGTGGCCCCCTGCAGCAACTGGATGCCTGTGCCTACACCAATCACCCATGCCTGTCTAGGACTGTAGGTGAGAGCCTGTACCACACACTTGGTGGTCGACTACCTGGACACCTGAGCTGAATCCATACAGGAGGAGTGGGCAGACTCCTGGGCTCACATACTTAGTGGTAGTTCTGGCCACCTGGTGGCAGGACTTTGAAGCTTCAGGGACACCAGTGATCAGACTAGCTCACACGAGCAGCCTAATAGGTCATATCAAAACAAAACAAGAAGTGAGGACACAGTAAGCAAGCATAAAATAAATAAATATAATAACTTATTGATGGCTCAGAAACAACAGTCAATATCAAATCACATAAAGAGGCAGACTATGATGGCTTCAACAAGCTCCAAAAATAAATAATCAAGGAATTTTCTGGAGGAAGAGAATTTCTTGGAATAAGCAGAGGCAGAATTCAAGCGATTAATATACGGAACTCTTCAAGACATCAGGAAAGAGATCAGACAAAATGCAGACCTAGCAATAGAGGAACTTAAGATTAGAGAAGAGCATAATGACAAATACAACAGGCTGCAAGAATCCACAGAGAGACAGCAATCAGAAATCCAGACGATTAACAATAAAATTTCAGAATTAGACAATGCAATAGAAAATCATAGGAGCAGAACTGAGACAATGGAAGTCAGAATTAATGAGATTGAAGGTAAAGCACTTGACACAAACTTTTATGAGGAAAAATCAGATTAAAGGATTAAAAACAATGAAGAAACCTTAAGAATTATGTGGGATTCTATCAAGAGGAATGACCTACAAGTGACTGGAGTACCAGAACAGGGGGAGGATAACAGAAAATAAAGAGAGAACTGTTGAAGATTTGTTGGCAGAAAACTTCCCTGGTATTGTAAAGGATGACAAGTTATCCATCTAAGGTGCTCACTGAACTCCACATAAGGTAGATCCCAAAAGAAAGTCATCAAGACATATTATAATTAAACTTGCCAAAACCAAAGATAAAGAGAGAACTTTAAGAGCAGCTAGGGATAAATGAAACGTTATCTACAATGGAGAGTCAATAAAACTAAGCTGGGACTGCTCAGCAGAAACCATGCAGGCAAGAAGGCAATGGGATGACATATATAAAGCCCTGAAGGAAAAAAAAATGCCAGCCAAGAATTATATATCCAGCAAAACTGTTTCTCAAATATGATGGTGAACTTAGGGCATTTCTAGATAAACAGAAGTTTAGGGAATTTGCAAAACCAAACCAAAATTAGAATAAATACTAAAGGGAGTCCTCTGGTTAGAAAACCAATTAACACCAGATAACAACCCAAGACTAGAACACAGGACAGAGCAACCAGTGATCAAACCAGATATGGAAGTCACAAAAGTAAATCAAAGCTAAAACACTGAAAATAGGGACACAGAGATGTAAATATGTAAAAGATAACAACATTAAAACAAAAAAAGAGGAACTAAAAAAGTAGACATATATTTTTCATATGGAGGGAAAGTAGAGCTGATATAAAGAAATAAAAGACTGGCTTAAACTTAGAAAAACAGGGGTAAATATTCAGTTAACCACAAAGGAAACTAACAATCCTACACATCAAAATAAAAATCAAGAAAAATTTAAAGACTCAGCAAATACAAAATCAACAACAATGAAAAAGATGAAAAGAAAATACATAAAGAAAAATGACTCAGCACAGAAAATTAAGCGGAACAAAGAAACTGTGAAGGACACACAAAGAAAGACATCAAAATGACAGCACTAAAGTCATACCTATCAATAATTACGCTGAATGTAAATCGGGTAAATGCACCAAAAACAGACAGAGAGTGGCAGAATGGATAAAAAAATAGGATCTGTCTATGTACTCCCTATAAGAGCTACATCTTAGACTTAAAACACAAACAAACTAAAATTCAAAGGATGGAAAAAAATATATCAAGCAAACAACACTCAAAAAAGAGCAGGAGTGACAATATTAATCTCTGACAAAATAGACTTTAAAGTAAAATCCACCACAAAGGGTAAGGAAGGACACTATATAATGATTAAAGGGTCAATACACCAGGAGGACATAACTATAATAAATATTTACACATCCAA
Organism: Trichechus manatus latirostris; assembly: GCF_000243295.1. Taxonomy (NCBI): domain Eukaryota; kingdom Metazoa; phylum Chordata; class Mammalia; order Sirenia; family Trichechidae; genus Trichechus; species Trichechus manatus. The sequence goes on along the minus strand of NW_004444041.1, from coordinate 4,033,924 downwards.
CAATAGGGCTCCAAAATTCAAAAAACAAACTCTAGCAGCATTGAAAAGAGAGATAGACAGCTCCACAATAGTAGTAGGAGACTTCATCACACCACTTTCAGTGAAGGACAGAACGTCTAGAAAAAAGCTCAGTAAAAACACAGAAGATCTAAATGTTACAATCAATCAACTGGATCTTATGGACATATACCACTGAGAACAGAACCAGACAAGGATGCCCTTTATCACCACTCTTATTCAACACTGTGCTGGAGATCCTAGCTAGAGCAATTAGGCTAGAAAAAGAAATAAAGGGCTTCCAAGTTGGTAGGGAAGAAGTCAAAGGATCTCTATTTGCAGATGATATGATCTTATACACAGAAAACCCAAAGAATCCACAGGAAAACTACTGGAACTAATAGAAGATTTCATCAAAGTATCAGGAAACAACATCAACATACAAAAATCAGTTGGATTCCTCTACACCAACAAACAGAACTGTGAAGAGGAAATCACCAAATCAATACCATTTACAATAGCCCCCATGAAGATAAAATACTTAGGAATAAATCTAACCAGAGATGTAAAAGACCCATGCAATGAAAACTACAAGAAACCAAAAGAGACTTGCATAAGTGGAAAAACGTATCTTGCTCATAGATAGGAAGACTCAACATTGTGAAAATGTCAATCCTACCCAAAGCCATCTACAGATACAATGCAATCCCGATCCAAATTCTAATGGTATTTTTTAATGAGACACAGAAACAAATCATCAACTTCATACGGAAAGGGAAGAGGCCCCGGATAAGCAAAGCATTACTCAAGAAAAAGAACAAAGTGGGAGGCCTCACACTACAGGATTTTAGAACCTATTATACCACCACGGTAGTCAAAACAGCCTGGTACTGGTACAGCAACAGATAGATAGACCAATGGAACAAAATTGAGAATCTGGAAATAAATTAATCCATGCATGAGCAGCTGATATTTGACAAAGGTCCAAAGTCCATTAATTGGGGAAAAAACAGTATCTTTAACAAATGGTGCTGGCATAAGTGGATATCCATCTGCAAAAAACTGAAACGACCCATACCTCACACCATGTAAAAAAACTAACTCAAAATGGATCAAAGACCTAAATATAAAATCTAAAACGACAAAGATCATGGAAGAAAAAATAGAGAGAATGTTAGGCGCCCTAATACATGGCATAAACAGAATACAAAACATTGTTAACAATGCACGAACACCAGAAGAGAAAGTAGATAACTGGGAGCTCTTAAAAATCAAACACTTACGCTCATCAAAAGACTTCACCAAGAGAGTAAAAAGACAACCTACAGACTTGGAAACAATTTTTGGCTATGACAAATCCAGTCAGGGTCTAATCTTTAAAATCTACAAGATACTGCAAAACCTCAACAAGAAAAAGACAAATAATCCAATTAAAAAATGGACAAAGGGTATGAACAGGCACTTCACCAAAGAAGACATTCAGGCGGCTAACAGACACATGAAGAAATGCTCATGATCATTAGCCATAAGAGAAATGCAGATAAAAACTACAATGAGATATCATCTCACCCCAACAAGGCTAGAATTAATCTAAAAAACACAAAATAGTAAATGTGGGAGAGGTTGTGGAGAGACTGGAATACTTATACACTGTTGGTGGGAATGTAAAATGATACAATCACTTTGGAAATCTATTTGGCTGTTCCTTAAAAAGCTAGAAATAGAAGTACCATACCATCCAGCAGTCCCACTCCTTGGAATATAACCTAGAGAAATAAGAGCCATCACACAAATAGATAAATGCACACCCATGTTCATTGCAGCACTGTTCACGATAGCAAAATGATAGAAACAACCTAGGTGCCCATCAATGGATGAATGGATAAACATACACAATGGAATACTATGAAATAATAAAGAACAACGATGAAGTCTTGAAACATCTTATAACGTGGAGGAATCTGGAAGGCCTTATGCTGAGTGAATTTAGTCAGTCACAAAAGGACAAATATTGTATAAGTCCACTATTATATGAACTCAAGAAAAGGTTTAAACACAGAAGAAAACATTCTTTGATGGTTATGAGGGTGGGGAGGGAGGGTGAGTGTTGTTTACTAACTAGATAGCAGACAAGAATTATCTTAGGTGAAGGGAAGGACAGCACATACTACAGGGGAAGTCAGCACAACTGGACTAAACCAAAGCTAAGAAGTTTCCTGAATACAGCCAAACACTTCAAAGGACAGAGTAGGAGGGTTGGGGGTCTGGGGACCATGCTTTCAGGGGACATCTTGGTCAACTGTCTTAACAAAGTTTTTTAAGAAAATGTTCTGCATCCCACTTTGGTGAGTGACGTCTGTGGTCTTAAAAGCTAGCAAGCGACCATCTAAGATGCATCAGTTGGTCCCAACTCACCCGGAGTAAAGGAGAATGAAGAACCCCAAAGTCTCAAGGAAAGTATTAGCCCAAGAGACAGAAAGGGCCACATAAACCAGAGACTGCATCAGCCTGAGACCAGAAGAAGAAGATGGTGCCCAGCTACCACCAATGACAGCCTTGATAGGGAACACAACAGAGAGCGCCTGATGAAGCTTGCGAAAAGTGGGGTGCAGAACTCAAATTCTAGTAAAAAGATCAGACTTAATGGTCTGACTGAGATCGGAGGATCCCCAGAAAGCATAGCCCCCAGACTCTCTGTTAACCCAGAACTAAAACCCTTCCCAAGGCCAACTCTTCAGATAAAGATTAGACTGAACTATAGGACATAAAATGATACTGATGAAGTGTGTGCTCCTTAGCTCAAGTAGATACAGGAGACTACATGGGCAGCTCCTGTCTGGAGGTGAGATGAGAAGGCAGAGAGGATCAGGAGTTGGTTGAAGGACACAGGAAATCTAGGGTGGAAAGGAGGAGTGTCCTGTCACAGTATAGGGGGAGCAATTAGGGTCACATAACAATCTATGTATAAATTTTTGTATGAGAGACTAACTTGAATTGTAAACTTTCACTTAAAGTACAATAAAAAAAAATTCTAACCAAAAAATATATATATTTGCTGTGGGAAACAAACATAATTACTGTTGTTTTTTCTTTCCAATTTTGATAAGAAGAGTTTAATAATTTAGTTTTCTACCTCTTTAAAGTGTTAAAAAGCAAACATGTCACTTTGAGGTGTGCCTGACCCAAGCCAGACTATTTTCAATCGCCTCTTATGCATGCAAAAGCTGGACGATGAATAAGGAAGACTGAAGAAGAATTGATGCATTAGAGTTATGGTGTGGGTGAAGAATATTGAATATACCACGGACTGCCAGAAGAAAGAGCAAATCTGTCTTGGAAGAAGTACTGTCAGAATCCTCCTTAGAAGCAAGGATGGTGAGATTTCATCTTATGTAATTGGACATGTGATCAGGAGGGACCAGTCCCTGGAGAAGGACGTCTTGTGAGGCAAAATACAGGGTCAGTGAAAAAGAGGAAGTCCTTCAATGAGATAAACTAATACAATGGCTGCAACAACGGGCTCAAACACAGCAATGTTTGTGAGGATGGTGCAGGACCAGGCAGTGTTTTGTTCTGTTGTATGTATGGTCGCTATGAGATGGAACTGACTTGATGACACCTTATGACAACATAGTGTACAAACTATGCCATTCATTAAAACTGATGACAATTTCTTAACAATTTATATGTATCTTTATACATGCCTTTGAGACATTTGCTAGGGCAGTAAAACCATCGTGAAATACATGTATATGCTTCTGAATATTTTATTCATCTTTTGAGATGCTTAATCAAGTATGAACTATATCACCAGTTGCCTCTTTGACAAATTCTAGCTATAAGAAATTAACTAAGAAATTACTCTATTCTGGCTAATTATAAATGATGTTCTATGGTTCAGTGTCATTTTTGTAACTAAATGGCAATTTACAGCACTAATATCACCACATTTTACAAATAAAGTCAATCATTAAAAAATATGCGATACATAAATACTAAAATCTCCATTATGACTATCTCCAAAACATTGTCAGAGCTGGAAGGAACTTGAGATATCTTCATTCCATCACCAATTAATGGTTAAGAAATTGATCCACTCAATGTTAGTGAGCTAGGTAGTGGCTAGGTCTATGGTTTAGGTCTCCATCACCTGATTTCCAAGCCAAAACTGTTTGTTGCAGATCATATTGCATCAGCTCTCTGTCTCTTTCTATGTCTCAGAATTTACCTTATACAGTTCTTGTAAAGCTATATGAATAAGCAATTTCTTTATATAAATTTACATGCTACACTGTGTACTTTATTGTCAGCATTTTCTTTTGGCAGAAGAGTGAAAGGATAAGATACATTTGAAAGAAAAAAAACTAACAAAGTCTGCTACACCACAGATTTTCAAAAAAGATTTCTTTATTTTATGCAATGACTGATTTAGGTTCAAGTAAGTGTACAAATATATTAAAATTAAACTGTTCTCAGAACTATATCATAGAAATTCACTAAGCAAAATATTAACCTAACTCCAAGCCTATAACGTGGCTGTACTCATTTCATTACCTGCAGGTAATAGGCAATATTTTCCAGCCTCATTTGCCTGTTTCTTTCCGTAAGTGTATAACGGATGTACTAGAATTATTCTGTTTCTAGATCATATATTTTCTTTCATATTAAAATAGAGAATGTATATATTTATCTCTTGTGTACACACCCCTGCCATAATTTTCCAGTAGTAATAGAACAGTAATAAATTTCCTAAAGTAATGTGATGCTGAGCAAAATCTGGTAGAAGTTAACTACAGGGTTTTTCAATGTATATGTGGAGGGAGAAGCTACAATGTTTTATAATACTTGTAAATGTGACTGTCAAAGAGAAAAATAACAGATATCTTACTTTAATTTTAAGGTTTTTTTCTTATCCACGAAATCAAATATTAACTGCAAAAACTCCTGACCCAAAAGTAATCCTGCCAGCAGCTTTTTTCACCCAAAATTGCTAAACTTTTCTTCCCTGTTGGAAGCCAGGATTACCTAATGTAAGTTTCAAAAGGTATCATGGTTGCTGGTGGGTGGAGGGCCAGAGACCACCTTGTTACTTGTTATCAGATGATCTTAGTAAAACGGGGAGAGCAGGTTCTATCTATAATGTTAAGATTGGCCAATGCTTCATCTTCTATTCTTCTCCCTCTTCTTCTCTTTATAAGTTTCATTGTAACTAGCCTACTTTGAGCCATTTGTTTTTTTTTTTTTTTTTTTGGAATCAGAATGGTCTCCCTATATAATACAGAATAACTGCTCAAAATAAAACTTATGTTTCAATTTCTTTACATTTTGATTATTTTTAACAAACCTAATTGATGGAAGAAGTCCAAGCTGCACTGAAGGCATTGGCAAAAAACAAGGCTCCAGGAACTCATGAAATACCTGCTGAAATGTTTCAACAAATGGATGAAGCACTGGAGGTGTTCATTCATCTATGCCAAGAAATTTGGAAGACAGTTACCTGACCAACCGACTGGAAGAGCTCCATATTTGTGCCCATTCCAAAGAAAGGTGATCCGACAAGATGTGGAAATTATTGAACAATATCATTAATACCACACACAAGTAAAGTTTTGCTGAAGATAATTAAAAAACGGTTGCAGCAGTAAATTGACAGGGAACTGCCAGAAATTCAAGCCAGGTTCATAAGGGGATGTGGAATGAGGGATATCATTGTTTATGTCAGATGAATCTTGGCAGAAAGCAGAGAATACCAGAAAGCTGCTTACATGTGTTTTATTGACTACTCAAAGGCATTCGACTGTGTGGATCTTAACAAGTTATGGATAACGTTGAGAAGAATGGGAATTCCAGAACACTTAATTGTGCTCATGAGGAACCTGTATATAGACCAAGAGGCATTCATATTAACAGAACAAGGGGATACTGCATGGTTTAAAATCAGGAAGGGTGAGCATCAGGGTTGTATCCTTTTACCAGACTTATTCAATCTGTATGCTGAGCAAATAATCTGAGAATCTGGACTATATGAAGAACTCAGTATCAGGATCAGAGAAAAACTGATTAAGAATCTGCAATATGCAGATGACACAACCTTGTTGACTGAAAGCAAAGAAGGCTTGAAGCTCTTACTGATGAAAAGATGACAGTCTTCAATATGGATTACACCTCAACATAGAGAAATCAAAAATCCTCACCAGTAAGCAAGATCATGATAAATGTAGAAAATAATTGAAGTTGTCAAGGATTTCATTTTATTTGGATCCACAATCAACACCCATGGAAGCAGCAGACAAGAAATCAAATCACATATTGCACTGGGCAAATCTGCTGCAAAAGCCTTCAGCGGGCATAGCATATTCTATAAAGAAAATATTCTGCTTCTATGGTGAGTATAGATTGGAGTCTTAAAAGCTTGCAAGTGCTCATCTAAGACACATCTACTGGTCCCATCAAGGCTGGAGCAAAGGAGAATGAAGAAGACCAAAGACACAAGGGTAAGATTAGTCCAAAGGACTAATGGACCATAACTACCACAACGTCCACCAGAATGATCCAAGAACAACTAGCTGGTGCCTGATTACCACCACAAACTGCTCTGGCAGAGATCACAATAGCGGGTCCCAGACATAGTGAGAGAAAAAAAAGACCAGGCTTGCTGGTCTGAGAGAGACTGGAGAAACCCCAACAGTATGGCCCCGAACACCCCTTTAATTCAGTGCTGAAGTCACTCCTAAGGTTCACCATTCAGCCAAAGATTAGATAGGTCTATTGGGGGTCAACAGTAACACACGTGAGGGATGTGCTTCGTAGTTCAATCATGTATACGAGACTAATGGGCACACCAACCCAAAAGCAAAGACGAGAAGGCAGGAAGGGACAGGCAAATTGTACAAATAGAAACAGGGAACATGGGGTGGAGAAGGGAAGAGTATTGACACATCTCAGGGTTGGCAGCCAATGTCTCAAAACAATTTGTGTATTAACTGTTTAATGAGAAACTAATCTGCTATGTAAATCACAACCAATAAATAAAGTGCTAAAAAGCAAAGATTTCACTTTGAGACTAAAGTGTGCGTGACTCCGTGGTATTTTTAATCACTTCATATGCATGGGAAAGGTGGACAATGAACAAGGAAGATCAAAGAAGAATTGATGCCTTTGAATTATGGTGTTGGACTGCTGGAAGAATGAACACATCTGTCTTGGAAGAAGTACAGCCAGAATGCTCCTTAGAAGCAAGGATGGTGAGAGTTCACCTCAAATACTTTGGACATGTTATCAGGGAAGACCAGTCCCTGGAGGACATCATGCTTGGTAAAGTAGAGGATCAGCAAAAGACAGGAAGACCCTCAACGGGATGGGGTGACACAATGGCTGCAATGAGGGGCTCAAACATAGCAATGATTGTTAGCGTGGAGCAGGACCGGGCAGTGTTTTCTTCTGTTGTACATAGGGTTGCTGTGAGTCAGAACCAACTCTACACATCTAACAACAACAACAATTATATTTTGCCCTCTTCCAATTCAAAAATAATTTATGAAGCTAATCAATCAAAAATATTTTACATTGTTGGTTAAAATATAGGTTTCATTTTAATTTAAAAAATAAGCAAATAAATTGCCTCTGAGCACTCAACTATGTTCAGTGGTATTTAGATAAAGTTATTACATTCAGGCAATTCCAGGCAACACGGCGCTATAGCCAGAAGCACCACGCCATCCCTGCACAGCAAAGATCAGAAAAACTAAGTCAAACAGAGTCATACATCAATCCTGAAACCCTAAGTATCAAACGAAGAGATAAAGAACTCAGCTAAGCACCAAATGGAATAAGAAACAGACCAAGAACAGAGAGCAAGGAGTGATACATGCAGAGGTCCCCTACCAGCTACCGCAGCACAGATCAGCCATCTTGGATTCCTATCGGAGATCAGTGAACATGGGGTATGAGAAAGCAGCTTCAAGGAGCTGCCACCAGCAGACAGAACAACCGGTAACCAGCAATATATGCTTTCCCACCCCCCACCCTTCTTCACCCCCACTCGACCTCTGCTTCCTGCAGCCACAGTCTCTTGGCTGGAAAGCACCAGTTTCACCCGGTGTTGCTTGGATTCCACCTTCCTGCAATGGCCAGCTCCCTGAGTGCCATTTGTTGGCTGCTCGTGTTGCTTTTTTATACTTCTTTAGATTTCTTCCTTACCTCTCACCAGCTCCTCCTTCTTTCTCCCAAATACCTGGCTCCGTGTTCCATCTTTGCTTCTTTCTGAAAGGCTGTGAAACACTGCTTGACTATGAAATTGCTTCCCAGCCTGTGCTGCCATGCTGGTGGGACCCCTGGGGCTTTTTTGTTTGTTTGTTTGCTCTGATTTGTTCTGTTTTGATTTGTTTGTTTCTTTTTCTTTTCTTGGCTTGGGAGCCCCTTCTAGCCAGACAGTACCTCATGGCTTGGAAGCTACTCCCTTACTCTTCACAGACACACAGGGACATCCCTGGGGGAATTTCTTTTTTTCTTTTTGGTTTATTTGTTTTGTTTTCTCCTCTTTCTTACTCGCTTTTTGTCTTTCTTCATTTCCAGTTTCTCGATTTATTCATTTTTTCCTTTACCTTTTTTTTTTCATTTTTGTTTTCCCCCATATCTCAGTCTATCATCTCTCCACTCCAATAGCAAGCTCCCTTAGCACACTTTTTTGTGTGTATGTTTTTGGCTTCTGTTCCTCTCTCCTCTCTCTCATCTTTTCCATACCCATCTTAGCTCCACACATCACAATCCTCCCATCCTTCCTGCCTACCTGCACTGTGCGCTGAAGATCACACTCCCAAGCAGCACAGGCATGGCCTACTGGAATCTGCCCTGCACTGATTCCCGGACCACACGGCCAGCCTTAGTACGTGCCAAAAACAACCCATCTTAGCAACTCCCCTTCAGCTGCACCTGCCCTGCTGTACCACTCCCCAGTGACTGACCTTTCCCATTGGAGAAGGAGGTGAAAAGTATCGTGCCCACAGATGAGCAAACAACAAAGAATGCACAGCCTGCCTGCTCAGACATAACCAAATAAAACAAAAAAGCTGGAAGAAACAAACAAATCTACAATCAATAAACGAGGAAAATAACAACTGAATGCCCTGAAGACAGCAGACAATGTCAAAACATATACAAAAACAGGATAGGTTGGTTCCAGTAGGCGTCCAAAATAAAACACCAGATGACTTTCCAGTAGAAGAAAAGGCACTAGAACTACCTGATAGGGAATTCAAATCTCTAATATTCAGAATTATCCAAGAGTTGAAGCAAAAAGCAGACAAAAATGAGGAAAAAATAGACAAATTCATGGAAAAGGCAGACAAATTCATGGAAAATACAGACAAAAAATGGAAGAATTCAAGAAAATAAAACAGGAACAAAACGCTAAAATAAATTCACAGCTAGAAATCAAACAAAAAAGACAATTAGAAATCTAAAAGATAAACAACAAGATTTCAGAAATGGACAGTGTCATAGAAGGGCTGAGGAGCAGGTTTGAAGCGATAGAAGATAGGATCAGCGAAACTGAATACAAACACTTGGATAGAACTCCGAGGAAAAATCAGGAAAAAGAATGAAGAAACCCTGAGAATTACGTGGGATACAATCAAAGCAAAAATCTGCCAGCGAACGGAGTTCCAGAACAGAGGGAGAAAACAGAAAACATAGAGAGGATCATTGAAGAATTGATGACAGAAAACTTACCCAATATCATGAAATATGAAAAGCTGATCATCCAAGAAGCTCAATGAACCCCATATAGGATAGACCCAAAAAGAAAATCACCAACGCATATCATAATCACACTCGCTGAAACAAAGACAAACAAAGAATCCTGAGAGCAGCTCAAGAAAAACAAAAAGTCATATACAGAGGAGAAACAACAAGACTAAGCTTGGATTATTTGGCAGAAACCATGCAGGCAAGAAGGCAATGGGATGATGTATATAAAACCTTGAAAGAAAAAAATTGCCAGCCAAGAATAATACATCCTGCAAAACTATTGTTCAAATATGAAGGTGAAATTAGATCATTTCCAGATAAACAGAAATTAAGGGACTATGTAAAAACAAACCAAACTTACAAGAATTATTAAAGGGAGTCCTTCAATCTGAGAACAAACAACATCAGATAGCAGGCTGAATCTAGGACACAGGATTGTACTAGCGAGATACCAACCTAGGAAATGAATACTTAAGCATTACTCAAAACCAAAAGAATTACAACAGGGAACCAAAGAGGTTAATCTGTAAATGAAAACAGCATCAGAACAATAAAAGAGGAACTAAACGGTGTAGGGATAGTACCTTCTAATGGAGAGGAAGGCAAGGTGATACCAAGTAATAATAGACTGGTTTAAACCTAGGAAGACAAGGGTAAATTTCAAGGTAACCACAAAGAAAGTTAACAAAACTATCCATCAGGATAAAAAGAAAAACATAAAGTCTCAGTAAAAACAAAAACAAAAGAAGTGATAAAAAAATCCACAAACAAAAGGAAGTCAGCACAGGAGAGTAAGAGGAACAAAGAAAATGTCAGCACCAAAAAAAAAAACAACACAAAATGACAGCAATAAACTTGTACCTATCAATAATAACACTGAATGTAAATGGCCTAAATGCACCCATAAAGAGATGGAGAGTGACAGAATGGATAAAAAAGGAGGATGCATCCCTATGCTGTCCACAAGAGATGCGGCTTAGAAACAAAAACATAAATTTATTAAAAATCAAAGGATGGAAAAAAAATATATCAAGCAAACAGCTACCGAAAAAGAGCAGGAGTGGC
>NW_004444041.1:3962210-4018928 GCF_000243295.1 Trichechus manatus latirostris | reverse complement strand
AAAAGGTTTGATGGGAAGCCTAGGGGACAGTGAGTTGAAGATAATGGTGATGGAATAATTTGGAAAAGGATAGTGAGAATAGCAGCACAACTGGAGGACTGTAATCAATGTCACTGAGTTGTACATGTAAAAACTTTTGAAATGGTGTAACTTTGGCTATGTATAGTTTCACCAAAAAACAAAACAAAACAAAAAAAAACCTAAAGGTCCTCCAAGCTCGAGAAGGGAGAGTGTTGACATGTCGTGTGATTGTTAACCAATGCCATAAAACAATATGTGTACTGTTTAATGACTATTTGTTCTGTAAACCTGCATCTAAACTACATTAAAAAAATGAAATAAAATTTATTACATGCACAGAGATACTGTGTTCTTATATCCAGTAAGAATTCATTATAAAAGCAAATATTGAATAATTTATTACTTAAAATTTTTAAAATAAAATTTAAGGGTAAAAATAAGCAAGTAACTTCCTTCTCTAGCATTTTCATATATAGGGGGTTTAAACCTCATATTTTTGTCAAATATTAATTCTCTATAGATGACAGATGCTGCTCTGTATTTAACGGAGGGTCTCAAATTTTACTCTGCCTCTCACTGGAAAGGAAATACAAATTTTTAAAATAGAATTAACTTGGGGAAAGGCATCAGTATTGCAACTCTTAGCACCAAATGTTTTTTCTTGGAGCACCAAATGCTTTAAGGAAAACATTCCAAGTATCAAAGTTTTCAGATAGATAAATATTTATGGATCAAATCCATAAAGAACAGACATTGTTATGAAATATATATAGATGCCTTCAAAACTTTCTTTCTAGGCAGAGTAGACACATAAGTTAGAAGTCATTTCCCACTTAATTGGTTTGCAACCTTATGCAACACAAATGGATTATGGATAAAGATTTATTCATTTGTACCCAGAGAATAGATCTTGTCTGACACCATGTCCAGAAAATTAAACAGGAACTATTCCTGTATATAAAATATCAAATGCCATTTAATTTATAGAAATTGCTTTATTCTAATCATTTATTTTCCTGGTTGAAAGTTTGTAGAGCTTTATGATCTCGTTCTTTGGTGAGAAAACAGTATTCTTTAAAATAAATTCTTCTAATGTGTTAGCATGAACAGAAAAAATCATAACATAGATTTGGTTCACATTTCAGAGTGGCATGAAATTTCATCTGTCTTTGAACTTTACTCACGGTCTTTTTTTTAGTCTACATATAGACCATTGACTCTCCCTTTTTACTGAGAGCACTTCATAGTGGTATCAAGAATGTTCTCCATTTGTGGTGCAATCTCCAAAAAGCTATTTCGCCATTTAATGGCAAAAGGTCTACTTACATTTTTCATGCAGCAAAACTTAACTATCCTGTATGATACCAGACAAATTTAAAACAACTACCAAAGGCACATAGCCTTAGCTTTTGTAGTATCCTCACTGCTCTTAGAATACCATTTATGGATGTGCACTGAATGTTATTAACAGCAATAGGCCCTCTCCCAGATGCAAACGTTGAACAAAGGTCTACAAGAACTCATTGCAGAAAGGGTTGGTTGTACCACGTAGGGCTTCCAGGTCACACTTACACACATGGATAACTACCATCAGTAGTACCGTCTGTGAACATGAGGTACATTTTGGAACTAAATATAATTTCCTCCCTGAAACTAACCAGGGAAGTTTTATATTCGTCCAAACAAAGACATGGCTTTGAGTTTAAAGAAAATGGAAGCAAAGGCACAGGGAAAAATTTTATTTATGAATATGTGGACACATGACTTTGGATCCAGCCAGCCAGTGACATAAATAAACTTGAGCAAAAGATTCAAGCTAGAGAATACATATGTAGATATACTTGTGTGTGTGCATATGGCTTCTTGGAGCAGTGCCACAAATCTGGACACCAACCAACAGAATCACTCCCGTCCTTTGAAATTTCCATTAAGAGCACAATGGGGGTAATTATTCCGGGATGCTCCAAATCGCTCTTTCCATCTTGTGCACACACATGCCCGCCAAACATAAAATGTTTGCCTTCTCCCTTCCAATGTGATGGTTGTTGAACTTATTTTTAGTGTCATTTGATAAGCCTTTGTGCTCGCAGAGAGACATCCCACTGACCCAGCCACTGGTCATTGTCTATACCAGTTCACATCAAAGCAGCCAAGCTTTGTCAGGTTTCGAGTCGAATATCCATTTCGCATCTGAAGTACAGTATCGAAAGTGACTAGATCATTTGAGCTTTTTCCTTCAGCTGCTGCCTCCTCCTCCCCCCCAGTGTTTCTGCTCACGCTAACATAATTTGGCATCACCGACGTGACACAATGGTGGTTTTTCTAAAAAATTATCATACATACATTGTCAATGTTTGTGATGGCCAATCCTCCTGAAAATTTAATTTATAAATTGATGAAAAGAGGTCTTTTTTCTCTATTGAATCATAATCATGGTGGAGTTCCCCTCAAAATCCAAGTAACGCGCATACAGTAATAGGTCATTCAATGTCAAAAGGCATAAAAAAGATGAGCAAAATCTTCACAGGCTGCTGCTTGCCGTTGCCTTTAATTATATTAATTAAACTTTGAAATTTTCATGCAAAGAGAGTTGCTGGCTTGTGACGCTGAAGAGCCCTTTGAGACTTGGAGGAAGGAAAAACCCTGAGCGGAAGCTCTGTGGTTACAGCTTCCTTTAAATTAAAAACAAAACAAACTTCTAAGTATGTTTACAGATATTAATGCTTTATGCACTATTAAATCCTAAATATAGAAAAAGGGGAAAGTCTACCAGTCACAAATCATGAATCCTTTAAACTCCACTCGAGATCTCTGGATAGAGACTGTCTTCCTGTAGAATAACGCTCTATTAATTTTCTTCTTGTCCCAAGTGCATAACGAAAGAAAGGTTTCTTCAAAAACTAAAGGGCAAAATCTTGCTTGCTACCAATACCTTGAGGCATCCTGTCTACATTTTGTCATGCGTGTGCACTTTTCAGTGTTAGAATGACAAGATTTTCCAGTCAGAAGCTTCCCGTAAGGCACACTGTGATAGGGGAGTTGGAAAGATTTTGTGATCTGACATAGCTATAAGGCAATGGACTCTTTTATTTGCCTAGCCTGGTGGGAAATTTTATACTCTGACTGTAGCTAAGGACCTTGTCATGTAAAAACAAGTGCTATGTTTTCATGTAAGGAAACTCCTTTCTCCATTAAAGACCCATCATGCCTAGTTGTTTTGTGGTCCCTGTTTTGATATCATCTTCATGCTGTAGCATGTCCTGATCGTTGTTTTGCTCTTTCTTCTTCTATACATTGAAGATAACTTTCTTGTAGAAACCATAGCATGCAGATTAACATTTATTTTCAAGGTCATGAATCATGCGTTACCATTGGGTTTCATGGACTCCTGTGTAGATGGCAGAAAAGTGTCTGAAAATGTTTGCTGCAAGCAAAGCAGAAGGCAGAGAAAATATTTTCTGCCTGAGAGGAATTAAGTTGCTCTTCCCAAAACTTCTGAAATGCTTCATTTTCTTTTTCACTGGGTTGGAAATCAGCAGTGTGAAGATGTGCCATCTTCATACTTCTTTGGTTTTCCTGCTTTTCTTTTACTGAGATGGAACTCGGGAGAAGTTTATGCACCGGCCCTGAGGAAAGAAAAAAATCCTTATTGAGATAATAATGCAATTATAAAAAAGCATAAATACACTTTGTTTCCATACTGGGATACACGTTATGTGTTTATATGTATGTATACAGGTAGTCCCTAGATTACGACAAAGTCCCATTCTGTCGACTCCACTGTATATTGGTTCTGATGAATGTTGAATACCTTTTTTTTAGTTTTCATTATTATTGCCTTTATTATCATTATCTTTATAAATTCGATTTTTATTTGTCTCTGGGGATTGGAAACATTACATATAAACTTACAGATATGATGACATAAGCAAATTATGTGCTGCAACATTGTATGTAGTATATATTATTAATGATAAGATGTACAGAAAAAAAAGGACAGTTGTAACTGAGATTCATCGTAACTCTAATGGAAGTTGGGGAATACCTGTACACATATATATGTATATGTAAATGTTAAGATGAGACAAAAAGTCCTATCTTTCCCCCCCTTGGGTCAATACATGATGGCTATTTCAGATCTATCCACAGTAATTTTACCTACAGAATGGTATGAATAGAATTAGAGTGGAAAAAGAACACTTTGGAAAGTAGAACTATGTCATTACTATCTAAAGTATATCATTAGTATCCTAGCAATAAAAATTGCAAAGCCACAACCCAGTATCCTTCTTCATATATCAAATTAAAATTCCCTTATGCAATCTGATGCTTCTAAAATTCTACATGAGGAATGCATTGAAGACTTCCTAAGAGACTGAGAATGAGAGGCCAGGACAAAAGGGAAGAGATGTCATCCCATTGTATAAACATCTTTTGCAAGAGACTTATTAGTGATCTTGTCCCTTATTATTGACTATATCTAACAAGTGCACATTTCCAAAGAGGCTTTGTCATGCCAATTCCTTAGCAGTTAAATGAAGGTTGCATGGACACATTCTTCCATACACAATTGTAAATAATTCAAGAATTATTTGAAAACAAAGCTTTCAATTCATGATAAGGCTTCCTCTCCTTTTTATAACACAGCTGATACACTCCACTATATAACTAGCATACTGCTTTTTAGTATAACTAAATCCCTTGCCAATGAGTCGATTCTGACTCGTAGCGACCCTATAGGACAGAGTAGAACTGCCCCATAGGGTTTCCAAGGAGCACCTGGTGGATTTGAACTGTTAACCTTTTAATCAGCAGTCTAAACTCTTAACCACTGTGCATCCAGGGTTCCCTTTTTGGTACAGGGTCAGAATTATCATCCTATTGAGATTTTTTCTGTTTCTCATAATACGTTCCCTTGAATCATTTCAGATTTTAGAAGTTTTCTTTTCCTCCCTGTAAATGTGAATAATAGTTTGTTTTAAATATCTGATACATTGTCACTGATGTTCTAAAGTAAACTGAAAAGGGATAAAAAAATATTGTTGGAGAAGAATGTTCAAACTATAAAAACAGGATTTATGTGTCTTTTCCTCTCAACAATGACTATTTAATAAATTTAGAAATTTCAGAAATTAATGTAAAAACAGCAAAACATAAAAAGAAAAATAAAACTGGGAGTTTCTACTAGCTTTGGCTAAATGCAAACACTCATTAAATTATCTGCCTTTTAAATAATTTTGGAGGCAACATTACTACAATTGCCAACTTTGTTACTAACTTTGTGTCTAATGTCTATAAATATTGTTAGTACAAAGGAAAGTGGAAGGAAAGTAGAGAGAAGAGCACGTTAGAGTAAGATCAAAGTTCCTTGGTAATGCAATGGTCATAGATCAAGGGCTCAGACTGTATCTTTGTATTATCTTGAACCTTCAAACAAGATTTTTAGCATGAGTATTAAGCGATGAGATGCTATTCCCCAGACAGGCTAAGAGAGTGAAATATGTCCCCCAAAAGCCAAGAAAAGATTAAAAGTGTTATTTTAATGACACATCCATTTTCTAATTTTTTGGGAGGAGAGAGACAGGTGGGAAAATGACATAAAAAATAATATTTGAGCAAAGCAATAAGTAGCACTGTTTCTCAGCCAAAGTAGTGTAACTTTATATGCAATGAGAAATTGATTTGAACTATGCATATGAAAACACTGATTAACATTTGAAATATTATCTTCTGGAGATTTTTCAGAATCATATATATGAAGAATGATATATGACAGCAAAGTTATAAATTAATGACATTTTTTCTTACATATTTATGAACCAAAAAGTAGCAGTTTTCTCTCTTCTGTATAATTTTGAAAAAGAATTTGCCATGCATGTCTACTTTTACTTGAGTTTCATTGCTCATTAACTGGATCTAGATAAAGGCTATCTCCCTCTGACCACCAGATTAATCTTCCTAAAAACAACTCTGATCCATTTACTTTAAACAATTGGATAGATTAACAAGTGAAATTTAAAGTTTACCTAAATTCTCCAAAACATTTCTACACCTAAATATTCCAGACCTAAATTACTTCCCTTTTCATTTGACATGTTTTATTTAAAGACACAGAAACTCGAATGGAGAAAACCCTATTGATTTTGACCCCTAGGTCCTTACTACAACTCTTTCAAAGCTTCGGATTAAGTATCATCATCAGCTGCCAAACGACTATTGATTAAGTACCAAAACAGACCTGCTCAATTTGCTGTTGAGTTGATTACAACTCATTGTGATCCATGTACTTCAGAATAGAACTGTTCCATAGAGTTTTTAACGGCTGTGATCTTTCGGAAGTAGATTGCCCAGCTTTTCTTCTGAGGCATCTGTGGGAGGATTTGAACTGTCTTTTGCGCCACCTAGGCACTCCAAAGGCAGTCTACACTCATTGGGAAAAAAAAAAAACAATCAAATGTTCTTCTCCCATCCTGATCATGAACTCTAGGTGTCTGCACTTTTATCAGTAGCTAATAATATCTGGATGCATTTCTATTTTAAAGAACTTTAAAAGTTGGTAGCTTAAGGGAGATGTGTTCAAGAATTTCTTCTTCTGTGAATCATTTTTTATTTATTCCAGTCATGGGATTCCTTCCCTCAGTGATACCATAGCATGCATCTCCACTACAGCCAAACCACATTGCGTCAGAATTGTTTAAGTGAGTATCAAAAAGGAAAGATAACAGTGGCTAAATCTGAGGGCTGTAAAGCATGTGTGTGTATCCCAGCTCTTCCATTTACTAACTGTGACCATGGGCAACTCATTTAACTACTCTATACCTCAGTTTCTTCATCAGTAAAATGAGGATTAAAAATTGGACTTATTCTTAAGACTATTGTAAAGATTAAATCAGTTGATATACTTAAAACATAAACACACTTAAAATTGTGCTTGGCATACAGTAAACTGCCAAGAAAAATTAAGATATTGTTATTATTCATCTCTACGATATCTTTGCACACTGTCTAATATAAGACATGTTCTTAATAATTATTCACTTATAAACAAATGAATGGGTAGATGATGAACGCATGAATGAATGAACAAGTAACTACATAGATCTCCATTCGAGGAGGAGCCAAATTTCACAAATAATGAAAGGATAGAATAAATGTGGATTTGAGACAGAGAAAAAGAAGATTACAAAAGTAGAAAAGGAAAGAAGAAAATAAAGGACAAAAAGGAAGAGAGCAATCCTAAGGAATAAAAGGTAAGAAAAAAAGAGGAAAGAAAGAAACTATTGGCCAGAAGGAAATTTTTAGTTAGTATTCTGTCAGGCATCTTATTCGCAGAGGATTATTTCATGATGGCTGCTATCTTCCACTTACTAGAATATTCTAAAATCAGGGCGACACGTCCTGGTTGTAAGGGGCCTATAACCAGGGCTAGGTGGTTGTGGACCTTTGAATACTACCCAGTACTATCTTACAAAACGCATTAGTGATAATGCTAATTATACTCAAGGTCAAGAATATTTGGGCTGCCACTGATATCATGGCAAGCAGTCTAAGCCAGAATATTGCACAGCAATTTTTATTTGCAGGAAATGGGATGTGACAAGGCTTATCTTGTCATACCTTCATGCTTATAATGCCTACACAACGAAAGTATGTTATTAAGGTAAGAGGCAAAGCAATATAAAATAGCTTGAATATACAACTCACCAAAGAGTAAAACAGAATGGAAAGTAGTATTATTTAATAGTGCTTCTTTTTTTCTGGAAAATTTTCTTTATATTTCACTTTTATGATAAATAATGCAAGTGATAAAAATTTTAAAATCTTAATTAAATGGCTTAAGAAACTTAACTGTAACCCAAATATATAGACATATATGTATGAACATATATATTCAGAATTTAAAATAGTTTATTCTCTATACGAGGTTAATACTAATATCAAGTGACAGAATTCTACAGTCACTAAAATAAACCACTCTAAAATTACAGTATGATAAAAAAGGTGAAAACAAGAATTCTATTAGTAAGAATTAGGATAAATGTGTAATACTATGCCTTTCATATTATATTTTACATATTAATCCAAGGAATTTGAACTCATAATATATAAAATTTTAAAGGGTAATATAAAATGTAGTATTAGATTATAAACTATAATTATTAATATAAGGAAATAATATCAATTCAATTTTCCCGATTTTGGGAAATTTAATTCAATATTTTTTATAAATGATTTTCTTGACTTAAAATTATGCTCTAATCATGCATCTCAGTCATAAGTATAATCTCTGATGTTATTGTGATGCTTTAGGCAACATTCATAGTATTTATTCAATTAGGCAATCTATAAAACCAATTTGAATTTGGATGTATCATGCGTTATAAATCATTGGGTAATAAACTTCAACAATTACAATATATAGTTGATGTAAAGTTGAATTAAATTAGTGTCCTAAGACTAAATTAGTTTAAAAATAAACTATGAATTTATTCCTTCTTTGCCTTAAGAATATGGCATTCCTCGGATGCAATGAAATCAATAGTAAATGTATTCATTTTACAATAGATAACAGATTTGGAGTAGAATCTCTTAAATATTTAAAGTAATTAAGGCTAGGTAGTACAAATATATACTATACTGACAATAGATTATAGACAAATACATTTAGAGTACACTAATTTAGATACTGTGTTAATTCAGATATTGACAGATTATAATTATAGATAGCCTGTAACTGATCTTTCTCAATATATTACAAAATCTGTTAGGCAAATAAATTGCAAACAAGATTATTGCACATATGCTTGCCAACTTAATTTTTTTTGTAAAGAGTTAGAAAAACCATTCATATATTAACATTAACATATCATTGTATTATGATCTTGATATGGCAACATTTTGTCTGATAATCATTATGACTGAAAAGGAACTGTGTCCCTTTTAAAGCATATTGTTTTATGTAACCTTACTTTAAGCAAGTTACCTAAATGGCAAATTTCCATGGCAAGAGAGAAACTCTCATGAATTGCTAGTGAAAGTATAAACTGGCAAAAACATATAGTAGGCAACATATGTAATAATGGCATTAAAAGTTTATTTCTTCAACTTTGTAATTTCATTTTGGAAATACAGTCTAGTAAAATATTTAGACAAAGATTTAAAAATATTTACTTAAGATTTTTATAACACAGACAAAAATATAATCAATTTATGTTTACTTCTGTCCAACAATCAGAGGATAGTTAAATAAACTACTATTCATCTATTTAACTAAAGATTATGTAGTTATTAAAATAGGAAACATAAAAAAAGTAGTAAGATGTAGGGACATGGCAAGTGGGGGAAAAAAAGCCAAACTGTATATAACATGATTGTAATTATACAATACATGCCCAAAGAGTAAAAGACTAAAAGAAAATACACCAACATACTATGGGTAGTGGAACTGCACATAATTTCTTACAATCTATTTGATGCCTTCTTTGTAGTTTAAAAATATTTGGTAATTAAAAAGCAAAACAAAACATTAGCTTGCAAAGAGTAAATTCAATCAGCATAAATGCAATTCTTTCTAAACGTCTATGTTTCTATGTTTTTAAAAAGTCAGCCAAGGAACCTGTTGACTGCTCACTGTATGGAATTACCATCAACTACCAACTGTGCCAAAGCTTTCAGCACTCATGTTCTCATAGGCTGACATATTTATTCATCTCTAGGTATATTTTATATTTAATATCCTGACTGGCATATCCATCTGAATGCATGGATATTGCAGAAGTCAATGATTAATAAATCTTATAATCCACAGTCAGCATTTTCAGTTCTATCGTACAATATTCTAGAAGTTCTAATTAAATGTCTGTTCAAGCATTTGATCAGATTACACACAGTTGTCTAATTTCTTTTTTTAAAGTGTGTTTTTGTATAAGTAGCTTGAGCACACAAATGTACACATATAGCCTACTTCGTGCCCTGTGCATATTGGAGTTGATTACATTTAAATTAGAATATAAAGGAGGCTCTTTAATTTTCATATCACATCAATCTTTCTAATCACAACTAAGGAATATAGTTCTCTCTTCAATCAATAACATAGAATATTTCACTTCAGCCATTTATCGGTAATAACTTTGCAGTTTCTCTCCAGATCAGCTGGCAAAGCTATCTTTGAGAGGGAGGCTGCAAGTGAGGTGCTAAACATCGGTTCCTCTAGGTCAGTGGTTTTCATAGTGCAGTCTATAAAGTCCTGTGATTCTACAAGGTGCCTCTGGGGCCACCATAGCTGGTGGTAGTTTGTAAGGAGGAAGCGAATAGGCAACTTGCAGGCCTCTCATCCCTGATTCAAACCAAGAAGTTCCACTCTCATCTATTTTTCAACATTGCAATCCAGTGTAATTTTATCTTTTGCTAAAAACTGTAGTTCAATAACTTATGCAAGATTTTTTCATGCCTATGTTAAGTCACATCACTAGGAAATTATCTGTATGCCTGGATGTGATTTCTTTAGTTCTCTTTAGAAGTGCCTTCATAGATCTATGAAAATATTACAACATTACACCTTCAGCTTTGGTCATATGAAAAGTCCATATGGTTTTTGGTTATAGGAAGAGAATTTTTACATTTTGGAAAATTGCTACTGAGAACATTGCTATTGATGGATCAGTTTTCCTTGAACGTCAGTGCTAGAAAAAATCTTGTCTCTCCTGGTGAACTCTTAGGCTTCCTTTTAATTAAACAATGGCAACTATGTAACTCAATCTGTTTCTCTTTTTGTGATTTGGCTTTCAGAAAGCTCAGATTTACAAGCTTTTCTTAAAAGCAGTTGCTACCATTTGTACATTTTCTGGTAAAGTTATCTCTTGACTTTAGTCCATGTTTCTTTTTCCTTTTCATGCTTCTGAAAGTTTTATTGTATTGTTTTTCTCTCAACGCTTCTTTAGAAGTAGACTAAGTATAATTCCTAACTTCCACAGTTATAAAGAATCCAACTCATCTTAACCTCTAAGATTCTCCAAAAAATTGTGTTAACTCAACCTGTACCTTATACAAAAAGACGATATCATTTCTACTTCTCTTTTGTGTTCTCCTCCCTTGTTCTGGTAGGACTTAAAAAACTTCTCTGCAGATTGTTATGTTAAGTGATGCTAAATTATATTTAATGATGTTAAATGCTGATAGCTAAATTAGGCTAAATGATGATTGATTTAAACTTAACCTGAATTAAGTTAACACAGATAATAACAGATATGAACTTGAAGTTGACATGCAAGCATGTTGAAATTATACTATTCTTTACATAATCTCAACTTTCTTCTACAAGCCATGAATTCCATAGGTCTACAGACAGAAAGTGTAATTTCATTCTCTTTGCCTGCTAGAAAAAAAAGTAATCACAATGTGATTCTCTATAAACTAGAAATTTATTAACATTCCTAATTCATCTCTTAGAGAAAAATTCTCTGTGGAAGCTTTACACTATTACCAACTTTCCATCATTGGAAAAAGGAACAGACTATAACAAGAGTACATCACAAAACCCTGGTCACAGCAAAGCTAACCTCAGAATCTGTCAGCTTTAACTTCACTTAAATGACTTTAAGGCAAGAACTAGTATCTATTAGAGTGAGGAGTGTATTAAACAGTTCTCCAGTTATCATTGTTGGCAATACCTTATCTTAGGCCTCAAATAGTAAGTTGGAATGGAAAATAGATGCCCAAAAGAAAAATTTCTGATGCTGTGTTCCTGCTGCAGTTAACTAAACAAAAAGATAAAAACAAGACAACAGTAGGGACTGACATTTTGTTGTTGGTAAGTATGCAGACTCCAGCTTTGTTTGAAAACTGACCTCACTCATTCATTCTCAGTGTGGCCAGTAAGAGCAGCATTAAGCAGAGCAAGTGCCATGTTTCCCATCTCTCCAGCATTAAAATTCCACTGACGTTAACGCTCGTGAGATCTTTTACTAGCTATCTGCACAGGATGTATTTCACTGCTATAACCGTTATGGTATTATGCTCACCTCATAAATATCCATTGACAAGCTGAAGCATACAACTGCACTTTAGTTTAGACTTTTCAAACACAGATAGCTGATTTATTTATACCTCCGCTTCTAAAAAGAGGTTACTAAACCTTCATGCTCTGTGCAACAGTGAACAGTGTTTCAAATTTAAAATTGTATATGAAATATAGATACACACACAGGGAGACAAATCAAAAGGTCCAGGGAGTCACGAATGTCAGGAGAGAATGTCGACTTGAGAACACAATAAGCTCTTTCAGTGGAGATTTTCTGTAGGCAAGTGGATGAACAAGACTCAAGAGAGGGCACATACTCTCATCTGTATATATGTATGTGAGTGAATATGTGCTATCCTTTGCCCAAAATAAAACTGCAAAATTTTGAGCTATAATGAATTCCACATACTCTTTTCTAACGAAAGCTCAACCTGTAAATGTCCCCTTTTACAGTAGGGACCACGCACCATATGGATATACAGTAGATGTCATTAAAGAAAGTGCTAAGGTTGCCTAACAAATTTACCTTTGTCTCTTCGTCTGTCATGGTGTCTGCAAAATTTGTGTTGCTCTACACATACTTTTAACACTTATTTTAAAAATATCCATGTGTCTTAACATTTCTTAAAATTCCAATATATTATTAGTAAGTAATGAAAAACCTAGCCCTTAGCTCATGAAAATAAGATATGAAATTGACCTAACATGATTTCATATATATATTTTGCATATCTTTTTAGTTGATGTCATGGATTGAATTGTGTGCCCCCAGAAAAGTGTGTATCAGTTCGGCTGGGCCATGATTCCCAGTATTGTATGATTGTGTACCATATCTGATGTGATTTCCTTATGTGTTATAAACTCTATTACTATGATGTAATAAGATGGATTAGTGGCAGTTATACTGATGAAGTCTACAAGATTAGATAGTGTCTTAAGCCATATGAATGAGAGAAGGGAACAGAGACACACGGGAACCTCATACCACCAAGAAAGCAGTGCCGGGAGCAGAGTGCGTCCTTCGGACCTGAGATTCCTGTGCAGAGAAGCTTCCAGACCAAGGGAAGATTGATGACACAGACTTCCCTCCAGACCTGACAGAGAAAGCGTTCCCTTGGAGCCAATGCCCTGAATTTGGACTTGTAGCCTACTGGATTGTGAGAGAATAAACTTCTCTTTGTTAAAGCCATCCACTTGTGGTATTTCTGTTATAGCAGCACTAGATGACTAAGACAGTTGGTTAACAATTCTTTCCTTGGATACATATCATAGGTAATACAGGAATTATTTTACACTTTCCAGTCTCAGAGTACTGATTACATCTTAGGTCTTAAACCAGTACTAAAAAATAAGTACTTAGAAACACGACCTGAAAGCAACAGAAAAACAGATGACTTATGCACATTGTAGCATTACTGGTATTAACAAAAGATAGAAAACAACTTAAACATTCATCAATAAGGGACAAGATGAACAAACTAAGATACATATAAATAATGAATGCTATAACTAATATACAGCTCTTACAAAGAAGTGCAGCCATAATGTTCCTTAGAAGTGAGGAAGGTGAGACTTTGTCTCACATACTTTGGACATGTTGTCAGGAGGAACCAGTCCTTGGAGAAGGATATCATGATTGGTAAAGTAGAGGGTACATCATGCTTGGTAAAGTAGAGGGTCAGCGAAAAAGAGGAAGCTCCTCAATGAAATGGACTGACACAGTGGCTGCAACAATGGGCTCAAACATAGCAACAATTGGGAGGACGGTGCAGGACAGGGCAGTGTTTCTTTCTTTTGTACATAGAGTCACTACGAGTTGGAACTGACTCGACAGCACCTAATAACAACAATTATAAAAAATGAGGAGGGTCTCCACACACTGGAGTAAAGTGATCACTAGGATTTATTAAGAGGGGAAAAATCAAGGTGCATATATCATATACACACTTTGCTATCTTTTATATTACAAAGGAGTTAAATACACTGGCATTAATATATGCTTGTATTTTTAAAAGTTCCCTAGGTAATGAAAACAGTTTGTGCTAGACTATTAACCTAAAGGTCGGTGGTTCGAACCCACCTACCCATGCCATGAAAGAAAGGCCTGGTGATCTGCTTCTGTACAGATTACAGCCAAGAAAACTCTATGGAGTAGTTCTACTCTGTAACACATGGGTTGCCATGAGTTGGAACTGACTCAACAGCAATGGGATTGGTTTTTGGTTTTGTATTTTCAAAGACAAAAGGAAAAGGAATAATAGTTCTTAAAACTAGTAATAGTTGCCAGTAAGTGGAGGGAGGGCACAAAGTGGAGTGAATGAGAATGTAAAGAAGACATTTTTGAACACATCTTGTTGTATGTTTTCAAATTTGGAAAGATATAAATATTTTGCATTTGCAAAAAATAAAGTATACATATATTCAATCCTTAAAACTAAAATAGCCTTCACTAAGTGCAAGGCAGAGCCTGACAAAAGATTGAGACATGGAGACATGGCAGGAAAGCCAAGATCCCCCAGTGGTGCACAAAGCTTTCCTTGAGAAGAAGGAAGTATCCAGCTGAAGGTCGGGAGAAAGGCAGGACAGTAGATGGATACTACCCACTCCAAAAGCACTGGAGACTTTCCCCAAGGGATAGGAAGTAGGCCAATAAATGTTTGAGGGAGAACAAGAGGAATGAGAAAAATAGCTCTAAGGGACCCAGGGCTCCCCTAACCACAAGGCAGCAGCTTTCTGGAAACTTAGGGCAGAAGAGCTAAGAGAGATCTCTCCGATGCTCATGGGACTGTCATAGAATGCAAGACATCAACCAGTAGAAGGCTGCAAGCTGGGAAGAAATGGGGAAACAGGTGTACAGAAAGTTAAGCTACAGGAGTGGTTGGCTAGAGAGCAAAGAGTACTCCTCTACAACTCAAAAACCTTGTAGCTGGGCTGTAAAGCAGAAGAAGAAGTCACTGCTACATGGAAAGCCCTGATCCTTCCCTCAAACTCTTCAAAGCAAGTAGTGAACTAAAAATAACTAGGACTGCAACAAAACCCAAACTCAGTTCAACTACAGATTAGCATCATTACTGGGGAAATGGTATGTATTTTACAGGAGTACATATGATATACTTCAGTCACTAATTTTCTTTTATGAACAACGTCCAGTATACGATCACAAATTATGACACAAAAAGAAGAAAAATATGACCATAATCAAGAAAAAACAGTCAATAGAACCAAATATATAGAACTTTAAAAAAAACTATGATAAATATATTAAATGATCTATTGAGCAAGGTGGCTAGCATGCATAAAGATATGGGAAATTTCAGCAGAGAAATGTAAACTATAAATAAGAACCAAATGGAAAGGCTAGAGAAGAAAATTTTAATATCAGAAATAAATAATATATTTAATTGATGTAAAGCAGACTGAACACAACAGAAGGAGGAATCACTGAACTTGAAGTGATCTGAAGAATTGAAATACTCCAAACTGAAAAACAAAGGGAAAATTTTAAAGGGAATCTGAAACCTGTGGGAAAATATCTAGTGATCTGTCATATGACTAACTGGTATCCTGGAAAGAGCAGAGAGAATGGTGCCAAAGAAATATTTGAAAAGATAATGGCCAAGAACTTCCTAGAATTGATGAAAGGCATAAATCTGACTCAAAACAGGATAAATACAAAAAGAAATCCATACCAGGCACAATACTAAAACTTCTGAAAGCCAAAGAAAATAGAAGAAGCATTCTTCACCACGAGCACCACCTCTACCCTGCCCCACCCCACCTCCATCAAGGACATCCTCCAATCCCCAGCAACGACATATTGTATACAGGGAGAATAACGATAATCATGACAAGTGACTTTTTATCAGAAACTATGGGGGACATAAGAAAATTAAACATCTCTAGTGGCACACTGGTTAAAAGCTCAGGTTTCTCAGCAGTTCGAATCCACCAGCCACTCCTTAGAAATCCTATGGGGCAGTTCTACAATGTCCTATAGGGTCGCTATGAGTCAGAATTGACTGGATGACAATGGGAAAATGTTAAATGGGGGTGGGGAGATACAACCTAGAGTGCCATATCCGGAGAAAATACCCTTAAATATGTAAGCTAAAATAAAGATAATTTATCTGTAATAGACTTACACAACAACAAATTCTAAAAGGTGTTCTTTGGACTGAAGGAAAAGACACTAAATGGAAGCCCAGATTCGCAAGAAAAAATGACAAGAAACAGAACAGTAAATATGTGAATAAATAAATTAAAATATAACTATATAAAAGAAATATAAATTTCTTTATAACACTATTGATTCCAAAACCCAACCAAACCCATTGCCATTGAGTCGATTCTGACTCATAACGACCCTACAGGACAGAGTAGAGCTTCCTCATAGGGTTTCCAAAGAGCAGCTGGTGATTCAAACTCTGACCTTTTGGTTAGCAGCCAAGCTCTTAACCACTGTGCCACCAGGGCTCCCGCTATTGATTATATAAAGCAAAAATAATATATTGTTGAATTCAGAATATATGTAGAAATAAAATATGTCAATAAGAGCACATAGAACAGGAAGGAGAAAATTGAAATTCTACCACTGTAAAATGTATATATTGTTCATGAACTAATACAATATTATTTGATGGTAGATTTCAAAAACTTAAAGAGGCATATTAGAGTATCTAGAGAAACCACTGAAAAAATAACAAAGAGACATAGCTAAAAAGATAACAGATGAAATAGAATGGATTACAAAAAATACTATATTAACCCAAAAGAGGACAGAAAAGTAGGAAAAGAAGGACAAAGAATGGATAAGACAAATATAATCAAATATGGTAGACAGAAAACCTGGAAACATTTGAAACAGAGAAATTTAATACATAACCACATACAAAGAACCAATTATTTCAAGTTAAGACAACAGTATTTTGTCTGCACTATTAACAATAGAATATGATCTAAGAATAAGCAGAAATGTTTTGTATCATTCATTAGTCTAAATTTTACTACTAATAATTTATTATTAATTTGTATACATATAATGTAAATATATATATTTACATTAATACTCCTAAGATCCCAATTTTTCATGTAAGATATTCAGTAAAATATTTTAAAGTTAAATTGGAAGTATTGCCATGAATTCATGGTTTTTTTAAAGTTACTAAATTTCCTAGCTCTGCCTGCTAAAAAGACCTAGAAGCAATGACAACCAAATTACAATCAGCACTCCCAGTACCCAAACTACGGTCTCTAAATACCATTCTCTACTCAAAAAACCCAGAGCTTCTTTGAGCTGAATGTCCAATTCCAATTCTGGAGCAGAAAATGTAAAAGATAAATCTGTGACATCTTGTACCAAAATAAAATAAATTTATCTAGGAGTAATTGCATCATGTAAAATATACACACACACACACACACACACACACACACATATACAGTAATAAGTATGAAGGATCAGACTTTAACCACTGGCTTCCTCTGCTCTATCTTGGCATCACTAATAGTGGAATAACAGATGTGATGCATTAAAAAGTGTACAGCACCACTTATGAATAATTCATGCCAAAAAAAAAAAAGTACCTGAATCAGGGTAAGGAGATAGGGAGTGTCAGTGTATGTTTGTATGTTGAGGGGTTAGTGCTAGAGCGGTTGAAATTATACACAGCGTGTTTAAGTGACACTTGAGCAGAGATCCAAAGGAAGTCATTCAGTGAGACTGAATATCTGGGGAATGAACAATCTTAGTACACAAACTAGCAAGTGAAAAGACTCTGGGGTGAAAGCAACTTAGGCATATCTGTGATAAAGCAATAAAGCTAGTGACGCAGGGAGATAATGAGGGATGAACAGAGTGGAAGATGAGGCCAGAAAAGAAACAGGAGCCCTATCATACAGAATCTTACAGCAGTAACTGTTTTCAATCCTGCTTTTTTTAAAGCAAAGTTACTAATTATACAAAGTTAACATCTGAATTCCATCTTTTTTACAGCAGATTGAACTAAGATGTTAAGTGATTTACCTTTCAAAGTTCTTCAGGTTCACATATAGCAAAAACACACTCACCAGGCAATGTCAGACAAGTGAACGAACCCAAACTCCAACCAGCGTCTCAAATAATGTTTAACCAGGTGGGAAACAGAATAAATTAATTTACTCAGTATGGAAGAATGCAGGCTTAAAATATTAATTTTCACTAAGGTATTTTCAGACTTAGTATTTTACCTCAGTTGATCACACCACAAAACAAAAATTTTATATGTGATTTCATGAATTTTTTTCTTAGAAAAATAGTCATTGCAGTAATTCGTTTGTTTTTGTAAAATTGCTTTTAGAACATTTAAAGAAATCCTGAATGTTTATACTTCATTAACACATAAAAACATTTACTGAGGGGTATTCCTAATGCATAAGATCCTACAAATGCCATTATTTACCCCTAGCTAACTTATGTATCAGAAATAAATCCTCTCTTTCGGGACTCCAATACAATGTATGATGTCCTAATCATGAAATCAGTAACTACAAATATGTTGATGAATTCAGTCCACACCTGCTTCAAACAAACTTTCATTAGCTGTCTCTATTTAAAAGTATCCACGACTCTTCGGATGGTTTGTTGGACACCTAAATTACCAGTTAGTTTGAGACTAAGAACAATTATTTAACAGGATCTTTCAAAGAAAAATAATTATTAAAAACTTCACCTTTGTTATGTTTTTAAATTGATACTTCATAGATGTATATAATCAATTAAACATATTTCATAGAAGCATACAGTTTTTAAAGTGCCTCTTTGAAGGGCAATTCTCAATGATGTTCTGAAAGGTTATGAACAAAAAAATTTTATGAACAATCTGCATAAAGCATTAAATGGAAAATTAGTTACTGTGATGCTGTTTTCTTTTAGTATAGCTGAAAGTATAGCTGAACATATTTTAGGTTTTCGGTCCTAATACAAAACATATGTATATATTCACTTTTAGGGCAACAAATATATGTTTTATATATTTTTTTAATACATTGAGAAAAAACAATTTTAGACAATTGCAGAGGTCATTTTGTATATCTAATAAAAAGATATCTGAACTTCCAAAGCCAGAATTTAATTTTGAATAATTATTATGGACTAATATTTAGATGTATGATATGAATGATGTATGCTTTTTTATAATACATAAGTAACGTGGATTAAAATTCTTCACATTATATTGCTACATTCTTCTAGAGCAGCAGACAAATGACTACACTTACTGCTAAATTTACAACATGGAAACAAAACTTCAGCTGCACCTTAAATTGTGTATACTAATATTACGCTGATAACAGCATGAAGAATATCCCTGCTTTTATGTACAGATGCAAGTCTGAACTAGCTTTTGCATATATAGCACAGGAATTTATATTGCAAAGGTAGATACCACTGTGACCCAGATGTTATTTCACTAATCAATAAATATACAATGACATTTAATGGGAACCCCTTGCTCACAATTTGAAAAGAAACTCAACGTAGGTTAATTTTCTCTCTTAATCAATGCAGACATTTCCAGTTGAAACAACTTATATCAACTAGCAAGAGTAAGTCCTAAAACAACTGTGGAAATGTTAAACTATCCCTAGAGATATAATTAATAACAACAAAATAGAAAGTATAAATTCCCAAAGTTTAAAATGTGTACAACATACTGGTATATACAAACAAAACCTGTTGCCGTCAAGTCAATTCCAACTCATAGTGACCCTACAGGACAGAGTAGAACTGCCCCAAAGGGTTTCAATATATTCAAATAAGAGTGACGACTGTGATATGTTTCAAAACACAAGTTACCTCTATGTATCAAGAGATCCCTTCAGTCAAAACACTAACTGACTGAAAACTATAGTCTAGTAAGTTATCTCTATGTACAAAGAATAGTTAGTTTCTTAGTCCAAAGAGCTCAAAAATGCTGAAGACATATACATTTCAGAGTCAAATAACAAAATATGGTTGGCATTGTTTATCTTCATTTGATCATGTTATAATATCTCTGTGAAATTATCTAAAATAAATCCCAGAACCGGAACCTGGAGTTTAGGTCTATCTACAAGTCAAGCATTAGGTCTACAGTCAAGGTTGATAGATTGATAGATTAGATAGATTAGATAGATAGATAGATAGATAGATAGATTGATCGATAGATAGATAGACAGATAGAAAGAGAGACAGATAGATAGACAGATGGATAAATAGATGATTAGATACAGACAGACAGAAAGATAGACAGATGATAGAAAGATAGAGAGACAGAAAGATAGAAAAATAGATGATAGATTGATTGATAGATAATAAGCAGGCAGACATATAGATATATACAATGGTTGACATGTCTAAAAATACAAGTAACAAAACTACAAACTTACACTTTAGTTTTTGTTAACTGACTTGTAATTAAACAACAGTGGCAACCATTCCATGGGCAAAAGTGCAGAAATAATGTCTTCCTGGCTTATTTTATCACATGAATATTCAAGCAGGCCTAGATGTCCTGCTTCCTATATGTTTGGCTCGGTGGCCTGGCATAATAGGGAAGTGGCTAAACTACAGGGTGGAAGTGGACGAAGCAGGGAAGCAAGTAGGCATCAAAGAGGAACTGAACTTGATGTCAATCTTAAATAGAGAGCAGATGGTAGGAAGTGGGGTTAATTTCATAAGTGAAGCCATCACCAGAGAAGACAGAGCTGAAAGTATATATTCCATGTCCATTATGATTCTTAGACCTAAATGCAAGACATATTTTGTCAAGCAGGACATGGGCATTCTGAGCAACCAAACCACATGGACACATACCATGAAGTCAAGAAAACATTAAATCAGTGCTCAGCTAACTGACTTCACAGGTGTTTACTTTCCTTCATACCTCTGTTATTCTCTATCAAGGAAAGAGATATTTGAAGAAACATGATTTTTCTTTCAAATAAGTGGTATAGCACTTGCTGCCTTTACATATGTCAATAAAATTCCAGAGACTAAGTTACTCATCAAGGAGGAAGCACTCTGTATTTATTGATTACTAATATCATTAAATTTGAAAAAAATATAGATTATGCATATTTCTGAAAACACGTTTTAAAAACTGCTATTGAATTGGTGGCATTTACTGACAAATGTGAAAGTTAAAGGTTTAGCTGATACTGGACAAAAAGTAAAGATTTGGAATTTTAAAAGGAATGAGAACATTCTATAAAAGAATGAAAAATAATTTGATAAATTAAGTTCAACTACTACATCTGATTTAAAATGAATAACAAGGTTCTTAATCTGATATGCATTGTCAAAGTTGTCATTCTTTGGTGAGAGATTATCAGAAAAATTAATAATTCTATGCCAGGACTGAAGCACAGAACATTCTTCAGAGTCAGGAACATGAACAATGGAAAACTGCCTTTTGCAATTGCAAAACTCTAGAGTTCACAAAGCTTGCTTTCTTTAAAATCAGTCTCTGGTAGATATTTTAAATGAGACAAAGAACATTCAATTTTAAAACCTTGTCACTTGAAATATCTCTTTGGTGACTGAAACAAAAGAGAGGTCCTCCTAGTCATGCATCAGTGAGATGCCGTAAGAAAAGCTGTGCTGAGCTGTCATACTCCAACCAAGCATCCTATCATCACAGAGAGAAAGGCTATGTGAGATGACAATGGAACGTGTTGTTTGAATGGCATCCCTGAGAAAAATCCAACTGCAGCAGCACATTTTTAGATTCAATGTGGAAGATCGGTCATTCTAAATATATATCATTGCAATTTTTCATCAAAACCAACACCTATCTTTGGAAATTAGAGAATGCTGAATGAATAAAATATTCTTGTATTGGCAAACCCCACAGCTGGACAATTCTATCATCATTTTAATTCAGTCTCTTCTGACAACATCAATGCACCTTGCAAAGAAAGCCAGATGTTCATTCTCTTCTGTGCTATTAAAAGTCTGGTTTACAGACTTAAATTATATTCACTGTTTCTGTTCCTTTTTTTTTTCTTTCAAATGATGATGGCATTGAAGCCTTTGATAATGAAGAAAACATTTTTTGTGGGTTTTTTTTGGTACTTCTAGTTCTAAATATACAACTTAACATATGTTTAAAACAAAGCATATGGAAATAAGAAAAAGCAAATCTGAATTCCAGGCACAAATATTGGTACAAAAGCTTAGACCATGCAATGTATTACTTTATAGTATCTCAAGTTATGCAGGTTATTGAGACCCAAAACTAACAGAAGCAAAAGTTCTTTGCTATAATCATACTAACCTTCAGGACTTAAACTTCCCACAGTTGATGTCTTATTGCTCAGGTTCTACAAAATTCATTCCCAGATTTAAAAAGGATTATGTCAAGAGATTCCTTTTCTTTGTGTGACTGGGGTCATTTCTGATTGAGTGATATTAAAAATAACACCTTTACAAATCAGCCAGTGAATAAATTAATTAGCAGTAACCAGTGAACACCTTCAGTGTAACAACTTTCATCTCTCCACTTAATGCATAATCACAGAGCTGATGTCCATGAATAAGTAAGTACTGAGGAGCCAAAGTCTGACCAATAAACATTTAACATCATTCAGCTCTTCTCCAGACAATAGGAATTTCTGAGCACTTTCCTTTTGTTGCTTTTCACTTTTATGGGAAAAAGACAAATTTTACCTAAAAGAATGGACTTAGAAAATATCAACCACTGGGTCCTTAGACAATGACTTCAATGTTCTATGCTCTTTACCTTGGGAGAACTGTGTAGTACTAGTTGATATTCAAAATGATGGCTCTGATTTGTCAAGACCCATAGGACTGAGACACACAAAGGATGAACCCTAATGCAAACTATAGACTTTAATTAATAATAATATATCAATACTGATTCAGTGATGGTAACAAATGTACCACAGGAAAATTAAAAAAAACACATCGCCCTTGGGTTGAGTCCAACTCATGGAGACCACATGTGTGAGGCAAAATGTTAACAGGAAAAGCAATGTGCAAGGGGGAGTGGGTAAATGAGAACTCTCCATACTTTCTGAACATTTTTTCTGTAAACCTAAAATTGCTCTAAAAAATAAAGTCTATTAAAAAAAAAATAACGGCCTAGAAATATCTGATATTTCAAGAGTTATCTCAAAATCGTATTTTAGAAATATTACTATACAAGAGCCCCGGTGATGCAGTGGTTAAGAGCTCAGGCTGCTAACCAGAAGGTTGGCAGTTCAAATCTACCAGCCACTCCTTTGAAACCCTATGGGGCAGTTCTACTCTGTCCTATAGGGTAGCTATGAGTTGGAATCCACTCAATGGCAATGGGTTTGGTTTTTGGTTAATGCAAATAGCAGATTAACAGTCAAAAAAAGTCTTAATTTGACATAATAGTTGGAGAACAAGTGATTCAGAGTGGAACAAATATCCTGATATTTGAGTGTGGGAGGCAAAGACCCACAGGTTTTACCCCAGTCGCTAGTCCCTCAGTCATTCAAGTTGGTCTTAATTGGGGTCTGTCTTCCCTATTGACTACTATCTGGTGGACGTAGGTGACCACTGCTAGGCTCACAGACTTGACGATTAACAATTAAAATGTAAAGATGCCAGCTATTGTTAGTGAAAGAATAAAGCTACGAGTAGTTACTCTTAAGGTTGTTGCCATCACTAGTTCCTCCCACAGAGACAGGACACAATCAAATGCTGTCACATCTTTCTCTTAATGCTAACAGAACAATATCTTTGTGATTTTGAAGACCCTTCTAAACTAAGGCATATTTAAACAAACATAAAATAGTGAATCAGAGAAGGCAATTGCAATCACTTTTTTCAAATATAATTTTAACCACAACCAACTATGTTCCACATGTATACAATCAACAGTTTTCTGGTAACAATAACAATAATAATAATGAATATTCATCATATAATGTATTCCTTATTATATGTCAAATGTCCTGCTAAGGGCTTTATAAGTACCAAAACACAAAAACCAAACCCGTTGCTGTTGAGTCGATTCTGACTCATAGTGACGCTACAGGGGATCATTTAATTATTACAATGGTCCTATGTGCAGGTAATATTATCCTGAATTTATAGATCAGTAAACTGATGCTTGGAGAAAGCAAGACATTTACTCGAATTTCTGTAACAAGTAAATGGTAGATGCAGGATTTGGACTCAGGATAGTCAACCTCCAAGACCCATAATCATAACCACTGTAGCACTAATAAAATACTGTATCATGAATATTTGTATAGATCTTACACAACTACATTAGAGACAGTGAAATATAACTAGATAAGAGATACACAAATAAAATACCTACCTTTATGAAACTTAAATCCAGTGGGAATACAAAATTTAAAAAAATTATACACTAAGTCCAAAGAGTATTATGAAATGAATATAAGATATATTATAGGAATATATATGACGGAATTTTTATCTATTTGAGACCATAAAAGATGAACTCTAGATCTCTAGAACTTAAAACACAATACAAGCTAGTACACGAAGATAGCCCTGGACTAACCACATTAAGTTCTAAAACCATGTATTTTCCATTTTCCAAGAGTGCATTATATCCAGCTCCATCTTCTTAAACTGAGTTATCTGTACATGTTCTCAAATTGAAAACTAAGCTGTATAATTATAAATATTGATTATCATGACAGGATGTAGTTCAGGAATGTCCTCAGGGCATATCGGGGAATGTAAATTTATTTCTTCTTATGTTAAATGACCCCAGATTGCCATGCTTGTCTGAGTGTTGTGTCTGTTCATCAACTCTCTCCTTCTCTTCCTTGCTATCAACTATGACCTCTCACTAATATGTTGTGTCCATCTTTAGAATCCCCTCTGCTCCAATTCTACTTTTACTGTTTCTAATTTGTCATGGGTATAGAAATTGGATACTAAAGCAGACTAAAAGTAGGTATGAAATAAAAATAGGCATAGTGCAAATGAGCCAGAACTTTGAGACATCTATTTTTACCGACCGGAGTGTTAATTATTTATCTATTTCCACTTACAGGTCTAGAGCTTGTTGTAGGTATGGGAGTGCTGATTTATTTGCAATATTATACAATTAATATAATCTCAGAAAGATTCTACAGAATAAATTCAGTGTCCTGATTACATACTGAATATACAGCCATACTTTTTCTAAATATGATTCTAATATTCT
This sequence comes from Trichechus manatus latirostris, assembly GCF_000243295.1. Taxonomy (NCBI): domain Eukaryota; kingdom Metazoa; phylum Chordata; class Mammalia; order Sirenia; family Trichechidae; genus Trichechus; species Trichechus manatus. The sequence continues at coordinate 3,993,695 of NW_004444041.1, read as the reverse complement.
TAAGTCTACATTTCAACCATATTTACCAAAATAAAGTGGGGTTCACCAAATATAATCAACTGAAGCCAACTTCACATCATGTATATTCACTGTCATATAAAAGAAGTGCACACATATTTAAATTGTACATAATTTTTCTCAACTTGAAAATCCTGTAAATGTGCTTTGTTGTATTTCCTTATCTTAATGCTTGCTTTTAACTTCTTTTGCATATCACAGGCTAAAAGTAGCTAACATATTTTATATTTTAAGAAAAAGCAAATGAATAGAGGTAGCTTTCTAAGGGTGAAGTCGAGGACACCAGCTGCAAATACTTTTTGCTTATGGATGTGTCTCCTTTCCTAAATTCCACTTGTGCCAACAGTGAGTAAAATGCTCTAGGATCTCTCTCTTTCTCCCCCTTTCTCTCTCTCTCTCCACTTCCAGATAAATGCCAGTCATTTGGACAGGGCTAACTCACAGAAGGTACAGCAGGCACAGATGGTACTAATGCATAAATGTAATCTAGCAAAAGAATGCCAACGCCAACCCAGAAAAGGTTCCAAATAACTGCAGTGCACTTACAGGAAGTCTGTGATTGGCAAGGTTAAAGCTGCAACTGTGAGAGCTCACTGCTTGTTCCCAGATCAACAATAGAAATTCTCAAGCAAATGAGCATATTTAATTTACTGTTATTTGCCACAAATGTATTAAGTTAGATGGTATTTAGATAAATGATATATCCTTAGAATAACACTAAAGGAGGATAATCAAATTTGTGCCACTGCCTGAGCATATTCCAGTAACACGTATATCTGAGTATGGGTAGACTTTTCCCACTTATTCTCTATTTTATGAGCTTGGTTTGCTTTCTTTACAGCACCTGCTCTTACCTGAAATTTTCTTTTTTTGCCTGTTTATATATCAAAATACACCTCTCTTAGTTACTCTCATTTATATCACTCTTCATATGACTTCATATTTGAATGGTTACTTTGACTATTTGTTGACTGTCTCCTGACTTAGAGGCAAACTTCATGAGAAGAAGGTCTTGATATATCTTGTACTTGTCTGTAATCAATTGTTTATTGAATTAACATTAGCGAAAATGAAGAAATGAATAAAGGCACCCATGTGTAATATATGCTTACATGTTTAATGACACTATTGTGATGAATATTTGAATATATTGTAACCTGCTAATAAAATATTATCTAGAGAATACTTAATAATTTCTCCTTTCTTTTCTTTTTAAGACCAAGTAGTATCATTATATCCCAAATTTGGAACGCCCACCAAATATCCACTATATAGCCAAGTTTGGTTAAGACCTTTAACGTTCATATTTTGTTAAATTTTAAATGCAAGTAAAACATTAGTGAAATAATCTTTGTTTAGTGATACTATTCGTGCCTATCGCATAAGTTAAATTTGTTTCCTGAAGAGGACTGTCAAGAAGAGAAAAAAATTTAAATTTTACTTGTGCTACCAGTCAAAAGAGAGATTAGTAAAGCAGAAATTCTAGAAGGGCAGAAATGAAGGAAGGATTCCCTTGTATAACTATTTAAATGGTTCACAACAATTCTTTATGGCATAAAACAGTGATTTTTTTTTCTTGAGAAAGATATTTCTTCCAAATTCATTATACACCTATTTCTTTTCTCCTCAAAAATACCCAACTTGGAATAAAAGTAATCACTGCTGCACTAGTTATAATGGTGCCCTCAGCCCCTTCCCCCCGACCCATGAAAAACTATTATAATATCCTTACATGGAGATTGCTAAACTACTATAGTAAATCTCTTTGGTAAAATTCGATGCAACTTACAATAAAAATCATGTAATGATATAAAAACAACAATGATATAATTATAAAGCAATTTTTCTTTAATAAGCATGTGTTTCTTTTGCAGTCCAAAAAGTTTCAGAAAAAATTTTTGCCACTTTAGTTATTTACGTACTTTCTTCCACAAAACAAAAAAAAAAATTGAAGTTATTTTTTTCTTCATTGTACTCTTACCATTGAGCCAAATTATTGGAAGAAACTAATGGTCACTAAAAATTCCGAGTTTTTGCTCACTTATAAGCAGGGGCATATACAAATGTGGATGGAACAAGCAATAGACTTGAATTTCTGTGACAAGAGTATCAGGAAATGATTCTGTCAAGGCTTTTGAATAACATAACTGGAGGGACAAAGCACAGTGGCCAGTAATGTAGGATCTTTTGGCTTTGAAAACTAAATCTGCCATTTACATGTTATTTGATTTTGACCAACATATCTTTCATAAATGTATCATTTATAACAATGTGTCACTTATAAAATGCAGAAAACAATAGCACATGTCTCATAAGGTTACTGAGAGAATTGTGAAAATACATCTAAAGCACAGTGCTTGGTACATGACAAGTATTAAACAAATGCTATGAATTAATACTATGTTTTCTGCATAAAAGATCTGCACTGGCAAATAGCTGATTTATAAAATTGTTTTAAATAAAACTTCAAAGCAGATATCAGAGCAAAAATATCTTCAGCAGTCAAGTTCTAAATCTCACAATTCTCTCACGAAGGATACACACTAGTAGTTGGAGAGAGAGCTTGCGTGCTTTTAGAGAATTGATTTTGGAAATTCTATTTAAAAAAGGGGAAAAAACAAATCAGCAACTGAATAGTGCTGGTCATTGCTAAGTAATTTTAGAGAGATTTGTAACATTCCTCTAAAATTAAAGTCCATACTCCCTACCAATGTGGAGATACTAGTTTAAAAATTACATGTGCTCATTTTTTAAAAAGGCACCACCTGTGGCCTGAGGGAAAAAGCACACTTTCCTGCAGGCCAACTCAGTTTGGCTAGCACAAAGGGGGCTATCTTTCAGCATCCCCTCCCTATTATCCACTCTGCCTTCACCTTTGTAGAGGACACAGTTTGCTTAACTATAAACAGCATTCCTGAAATTATATGTAGCCTGTGGTGGTATATTACGAGGCATAAAAGAGAAAATGAACTAGTGACAAAGCAAGTAACAGTTGAGGGCAAACTGTCTAGGTAGAAACAGCAAGTATAAAAAAAGAGAAGTTCACAGGCCAGCTGGACTGGGAAAAAAGGGACCTAAAACTGGGGAAAATGCCAGAAGGAGTAGTAACCAGGTTTAAAATTGGGTCAAAGCACTAGTATGAGGAAGTGAAGTAGAAATTGAAGTGCAAGAAAGTACATTTATATTTATAATTAAGTGGCTAAGGTATGTGGGATTAATTGTAAGGAAAGTATTAAATTATTTATTTTGGCGACAGATACTATAATGTGGAAAAATGTTAAGACATTTTTATAAATTAATCAAAGGACTTGGAAATCTAGGTTGAATTAGCAATGGATATGCTGTGCCTATTTCTGTGTAAATTGGCTACTTGCTTTTGGAAGGAACATTTGCTATTTCACATTCACTGCAATGATACGTAATGCATTTCTACTGTGGTCTAACTATTGTATAGTTACATTAAAGAGGGGCACCTGAGTTAATGTACTTTCAGGAGATGATTTTGCTCCCTGTAGAATCTATATTCTTAAAGTATAAATGCTCACTACTAAAAAAAAAAAAAAAAAAAAAAGCACCAGGAATTACAGTCCCATTATAAGTTGTAAGAAAATGGAATTAATTAGGATTTGATATGCACATAACATGATAAGTGATCACATATTTTAATTCTAAGATACTTTTCATGCTTCTAAATGCATGAAATAACTACGTATCATCGTATCATTCCCAGTATTCTTATGACGTTACTTTTTAAAGAGGTTCAAATGTATCAATCATTACTATTACTATGAAACACATACAGTAGTCCTCCCTTATCCACAGGGATATGTTCCAAGACCCCCACGGATGCCTGAAACCGTGGATAGTACCAAACCCTATATGTACTATGGTTTGACCTATACATACATATTTATGACAACGTTGAATTTATAAATTAGGCACAGTAAGAGACTAACAACAACAGCTAATAATAAAATACAACAATTATAACAATATACTGTAATAAAAATTATGTGAATGTGGTCCCCGGGTGGGATGGAGCAGGAAGGCAAGAGATTTCATCAAGCTACTCATTTAACAATTTTGGACAGCAGTTGACCGTGGGTAACTGAAATCTCGGAAAGGGAATCCACAGATGGGTGGGGAGGCTACTGTACTGTAAATGATACAAAGGGTTCCTGGGTGGTGCAAACATTATGCACTGGACTACTAACCTAAAGGTTGGCAGTTTGAACTCATCTAGTGGTGCCACAAAAGAAAAGCCTGGTGATCTGCTTCCGTAAAGAGTATAGCCCAGGAAACCCCATAGAGCAGTTCTACTTTGAAACACAGGGGTCACCATGAGTTGGAACAGACTCCACAGCAACGGTTGCTTTGGTTTTGTTTTACAAATGGTATAATTATTTAGTCATAGGGACATTCTTTTTTTGCTGAATTTTAATCAATATCTATTCAGGTAAATTTTTAAATGACACTATGCTATTAAACTCTGGTTTTTTCAGAGTTTCTGTGATCAGAACTCTTTCAAAGCTATTAGCATTCTCTTTCCTAAGTCAGCACCACAACTGGTAGCGCTACTTTTGAACTCTGCTTAGATGCCTTCTATAGTCAAATTTTTCCCCTTAATCTCACATCCAAAACCTAAATGAGCAACCAAAATGTTCTTACATTTTTCTAATTCTATAAAAGCTTTTTTTTTCTTTTTTTTGATATTTTATTCCCCAATAAAAGTCCAGATATAACTCCTGATGGAAGGAAAAAGTGAAATATTTCAACAAGATCCAGCTTGGTCTCAGGGACTGGAGGATGATGCAAAAGAAATAAAAATCCTTTATTAAACCCAAAAAGATAGGGAAGGAGAAAAAACTAACACATCTTAAATAATTAGAAAGAAATTAAAAATTATTGCAGTATCTAAAACAATTCATTTTAAACTCTGGTTACTTATTGCAGTATAGATTATAATTATATATATATATAAAATACAATTAGAATTCCCACTCAGCACTATATAAGAGTAAGAACTATGCTCCATTTTTCTATTTTTTCTACACCTAGAGCAATGCTAGGCACGAAGTCTACATGCAGTGAATATCTGATTATGTATCCATTCAATCTTATGAAGGCATATCTCATTTTAATATTTGTTACAAAGAAAGAAAATGATAATTTTCTTGCTTTACTCTTAATAAATTAGTCCAAATTTTATAGAGTTAAAAAACACCCATATGCTTAATTAAGCTTTTAATTCTGTTATAAAAAATAGGAACCAATCACCAGAGTCTCAATCATAGCATTAAGAAAACAAGTACCCATTTCAGTTTCTTAAACAGGTAATTACTAGCAATAGAAAACAGAAAAAAAAATTCAGAGATTTGTCTCAGTTAAGGTCCTTGAAAGTCATATCTCACAGAACTATCCAAAGCAGCACAAAAAACAGCAGAAGAAAGTCTCTGGAAGATAGTTTGCAATGTCTATAAAAGTTGAGGCTAGTAGGGCTGATTTCTGATTACCTGCATTTGAACTTATCTTCATGGAAAGCTCTTATCATTGTAGCTTATCTACAGAAAATTGTCTCTCTGCTAGTGACAACAGGATCAGATCTATAGGTTTTTCATTGGTTGATTTTCTAAAGTAGATTGCCAGGCCTTTCTTCCTAGTCCATCTTAGTCTAGAAGCTCCACTGAAACCTTTTCAGCATCATAGCAACACATAAGCTTCCAATGACAGATGGGTGGTGGCTGTGTCTGAGGTACATTGCCAGGAATCAAACTCAGGTCTCCTGTATGGAAGGCGAGAATTCTACCACTGAACCACTACTCTCTTCCTAAACAAGACCAGAATAAGGAAATCATAAAATTCTGGGTGATTAACAAAGTAACAACTTGGGGAATCAAGTATATATTCAGCCAAATATACACTGATCATCAATTGCGAGCCTAGCACCCTGCTGGTATTTTTAAAACTCCTAATAATACTAACAATTTATCACTTTTAAATAAAAACAAGAAATGATATTTTGACCTCTGGTCACCATTTTTCTCTAGTTTTTAACGATAAATTACTGCCTTACACATTCCCAGCAATTTTTTATTTCATCTCTATGCAAAAGCTATCACAATGTTGATTATAAATATTATTACTACTCATTTAGAAAGAGATGGTCCATAGGAAAAGAGAACATTAAACAAAAAGGAAGTTCTCTGGCTAAGTCTGAAGGCAAAGCGTCCCTCATGTCTGAGTTGAATCAAGCTAATTAAAACCTGCCAGAGGCCTTGCAAAGCCTCACATAACTGGTAGTGCTCCTCATACAAATTAGAAAATATTTTACTCTAGAGGATATCTTTGTGAACCAGAGAACAGTGACAGAAAAGCAGGAAAGAGGAAAGGGTTCTAGAATTCAAGTCCATTAAATGTATCTAAAATGCTTCTGCATTTTTCATGCCAAGCTCTCTGTGACCAATTCAGTCCCTACAGAAAAATTAAAATAATGCCACAAAAGTAATACATTACCTTAAGTACTGCTTCTTTGTTATTCGTGGTGGCTAATATATTGCATCACATATAGAAATAATTACTATTGTTATACTCATTAAAAGCCATTAAATCACAAGACCATTTTAAACTGCTGCAGTAAGAGAAAAATATTCATAATTTTACAGTATTGTATTCTGGCACCACACCAAAAAATGATGTACTACACTGCTTGGGGAAAAACTGTGAACATGAGTTCTTGTAGTTAAGTATATTTCTAATTTGTGTGACAAATATATTTTATTCAGACTTCACAATAAAAAGGCCTATTCTATGCCTGTCATAATATAAAGGCAAGCCACTGGCCTAAGCTCTAACCCATATTGTTGTTGTACGTATATTGGTGAGTTTGGTACAACATGCTTTGTGTTGGCAATTTTAATTTCAATAGCCCATTAATCTTTTAAATACATTAAGCATGTCCACCACTGCTGGCAGACTCTCCTACTCTTTGATTCTCCTTCTCTCTAGCTCAGTGTTTTCTCCCTAGAGTTTGAGGTTTCAGCATACAGAGATGACTCCTGCCAACAGGAAGATAAAGAAATTCAGTTAAAATTAGAGTTGTTGGTCTGTAATTGCCGAACAAAACCACAATTTTCTAAGCTTTCTAACATCAAGCACAAAAGCTTTTAAAATAGAGAATTCTTGATTTTGAATACATTACATGAAGGATATAACTCATGAACCTAGTCTTAATTTCAAGCAGTTTTTTTGGAGATAGCCTCTTCCACACTAAAACATACTACCATAGATTGACTCATAGTGACCCTAAAGGACAGAGCAGAATTGCTGCATAGAGTTTCCAAGGCTGTAATCTTTACAGAAGCAGACTGTCATGTCTTTCTCCCACAGAGCGGTTGGTGGGTTTGAACCGCTGACCTTTTGGTTAGCAGCCAAGTGCTTAACCACTGTGCCACCAGGGCCCCTTTCTTCCACACTAGAGCTACCTAACTGATGAGCATGAAGCTTCCTCAACCTTCTGCCACATTTTTTTCAATGCAGAATTGTACACTGATGGTGTTGATGAGAAAGCAAATACACGTAGTTTTCTTGCCCAGTTAGAAGTCCACTTGGTAGGTTAAGCAATGTGTACAAAAGTCCAATATCTCCCTTTTAGGAATATACTCCACAGTTTCTTTATATAGTAGTAGTTAATCTAACCATAGAATAATCTTATTCCACAAAATTACCATTACAATTTAGCTCTACACTTTCATGCCAACTATCACCCATTTACATAATTTTCCTGGAAGAAATGCACTGATAATCAACATATTGTTATTGATGGCTAAGTATTAGTTTACATTATTGAGAATTTACTCTATGTCAGGGAATATTCTAAGTGTCCTACATGTATTAACTCAAACGCTTTCATGACCCATGGGACAAAAAGCATCCACCTACATTTTCCGCCTCTTGAGTTTGTCGGGAAGCTGCTTTCCCACTGACAGTACATGCTGACATCAGAAGGGCACCTGTATAACTGTTTGAAATGGAAGAAATGGGCGTGTGAAGCAAATGACTGTTTCTACAGTATATTGTATAAGGCGGTGAATCTTGGAGGTGTGACTGTGCAAAATTTTAGTATCCTTTGGCTTTTGTATAGGGAGATAAGCCTTGTAAGTATATTTCATATATTTCCAGGTTCCTGGGTGTTTCTTGGAAGTTGCATTTCTCACAATGATTCCATATTTGCATGAATACCTCATTTTCAGGTGCCATACATTGTAGGCACCCATCAAGGGATCTAGAAGGCAGTGCAGAGTCCAGAGGCACATATGTGTCCAACATAATCCTACCCCTATAGTCAGAGGGACAAATGTGTCCCACATAATATGTATCAAAATCCATATCACCTACCAAACATTCAGACACACTCAGTGATTCAGCACACATTAAATTAATGAAAAACCATTATATCAACAAAAAATTAAAAGTGAAAAATAATTCAGTCATGGTTAAATCCTCACAATAATGAAGCAGATCCTTTATAAGACATAAACTAAAGCCTAAGAACTGGCTCAAGAAGACAAAGTAAAGTATTATAATGCAATGTGCAAAGACTTGGAATTAGAAAACCAAAAGAGAAGAACACATATCGCATTTCCCAAAATGAAAAAAAAACTGAAGAAAAAAATTGAAGCCTCGAGTTTCAATACTGAAGGATTATGGGCAATATACTGAACGATTCAGGAAACATCAAAAGATAGAAGGAATACACAGGGTCACTATACCAAAAAGAACTGGTCAAAGTTCAACCAGTTCAGGAGGCAGCATAAGAACAAGAACCAATGGTATTGAAGGAAGAAGTCCAAGTTGCACTGAAGGCACTGTGGAAAAACAAGACTCCAGGAATTGACGGAATATTTATTGAGCTATTTCAATAAACAGATTCAATGCTAAAAGCGTTCACTCATCTATGCCAAGAAATCTGGAAGACAGCTACCTGGCCAACCAACTGGAAGAGACGCCCATTCCAAAGAAAACTGATCCAACAGAATGTAGAAATTATCGAATAATATCATTTATATCACACCCAAGTAAAATTTTTCTGAAGAAAATTAAAAAACTGCCTGAAGAAAATTTAAAAACTGTCAGAAATTCAAACCAGATTCGGAAGAGGATGTGGAATGAGGGATATCATTGCTGATGTCAGATGGATCACGGCTGAAAGCAGAGAATATACCAAAAAGACATTTACTTTTGTTTTATTGACTAAGCAAAGGTATTCAACTGTGTGGATCATAACTAATTATGGATAACATTGCAAAGAATGGGAATTCCAGAACACTTAATTGTGCTCATGAGGAACCTATACCTAAACCAAGAGGTAGTTTTTTAACAGAACAAGGGGAAGGTGTGCATCAGGGTTGTAGCCTTTCACCACACTTATTCAATCTGTATGCTGAGCAAATCATCCAAGAAGTTAGACTACATATGAAGAAGAACGCGGCATCAGGATTGGAGGAAGACTCATTAACAACCTGTGATATGCAGATGACACAACTTGGCTTGCTGAAAGTGAAGAGGACTTGAAGCACTTACTGATGAAGATCAAAGAGTATAGTCTTCAATATGGCTTACAACTCAACAAGGGAAACAACAGAGAAAAATCCTCACAACTGGACCAATAAGCAACATCATGACAAATGGAGAAAATGTCGAAGTTGTCAAAGATTTCATTTTATTTGACTCCACAATCAATGCCCATAGAAACAGCAGTCGAGAAATCAAATGACATATTGTATTGGGCAAATCTGCTGCAAAAGACCTCTTTAAAGTGTTAAAATGGCAAAGATGTCACTTTGAGGACTAAGGTGCGCCTGATCCAAGCCATGGTATTTTCAATTGCCTCATATGCATGGGAAAGCTGGACAATGAATACAGAAGACCAAAGTAGAATTTATGCCTTTGAATTATGGTATTGGCAAAGAATGTTGAATATATCATAGACTGCTAGAAGAAGAAATAAATCTGTCTTGGAAGAAGTTCAGCCAGAATTCTCCTTAGAAGACATGTTATCAGGAGGGATCAGTCCCTGGAGAAGGGCATCATACTTGGTAAAGTAGAGGGTCATCAGAAAAGAGGAAGACCCTCAAGGAGATGGACTGACACAGTAGCTGCAACAATGGGCACAAACATAGCAACAATTGTGTGGATGACACAGGACCAGGCAGTGTTTCGTTCTTTTGGGCATGGGATCACTATGAATCAGAATCAGCTCAATGGTACCTAACGACAATAAATTTTATGTTTCCTGCCTTAATAAATCTACTATCTATTAATCTTAGATCCCCAAAATATGTTGAAGCCAAAGCATTCAGTTTTGGGGGGGCTAGAAAATTGCATTTCACAGCCATTCAGACTTGTTTTGTAGTATTTATTCAGCACTCCCACAGAAGACTTAGCTAAACCACCTCTAGTATGAAGGCATCCTATGCAATCAAAAGAGTTTGAATTACACCAACTAGAACCTAAATTAATGCTTATTTTGGTCATCACAAATAGACCATAGTCTATTTGTTCCTATATATAAATGTATACCCTGGATACACCCACTGCATAATCTCCTAAAATAAAAAAAAAAAAAAATTTAAAAGCTAAAGACAGAGAAAGAAAGCTCTTCCAAAGTGGAATAATTAAAATGGTAAAATGTAGGATTAGTAAGAAATTGAGAAATAGAGACTACTTTGTGAGATACAATAATAAATATTTTAAAAATAGCAAAAATTTATTTGGAACTTTCTGAGTTTCAGACATTGGTCTATGCGCTTTATTGTCTTATTCAATCCTCAAACAACCCTATAAGGAAACACTTTTATGTAACAATTTCCACTGTAAAGATTAAAGAGGGGGAAAAAATGAGTTTCAGCCAGATTAAGAACCTGCTTAAGGGCGCAGAGTTAGTAAACAGTACACTCAGGATTGGAAGCAGGTATGGCAACACAGTAAGATAGGTTACTACATTAGGTAAGGTGTTCCAAGAAACGGACTGTGAGATGAAAATTTATGTGTGAAAAATTTATTGGGGCGTGTTCTCAGAAGCAACACCTGTTTCTGAGAGGGGAGTAGGATTGGGCAAAGGGAGAATCTGCATTGTGATGCAACTGCAGCAGAGTCCTCAGCCATTCCTACGGAGAGCTCTGAAGCTAGGATAGCCTTTTAAGTTGCTCTGAATTGAGGTAGGGGGCCAAGCCTTTGCACTCCCACATCAACCAGACATTGAATGCGGGCTGCTCCAGGAGAGGGGCAAGGAGGCTGCCTTTGGCTGAGGAGAACGCCTAGAGAGGGGCTCAGCTGTAAGCTGTCAGTGGCTCACACTCCTGGCAGCTGAGGAAACCAGTGTCTCCATTCTGAAGGGGGAGCTGGTTTGTACACCACAGTATCTAGCACAGTTAACTGTCTCAATTTGGCAAAATTAAAACTTGGATCAATTATATTTTAGTTCAATGTCAAAACCACCATAGAAAAATATTACAGATATCTCAAATCAACCCACTCTGTTCCTGCTGAACTATCAGAGAAAATGCACTTTCCTATACTTCTCATGAACTGCACAACAGCAATTTTAAAACAGTAATCCCACATAGGCTGAATGCAAGTTACAAAAAAAAAAATTTGTGAATAGATGGTGAATCACAGAACCCTCTTTGTTTTTGTTTTTTATTTGAGGCATGTATCTGTTTAGAATGGTTACTGCAACATGAATATAGAGAAAGAAATATGCCAGAGTTTAGATCCTATAAACTAAGAGTCCTAATACTAAAATCCTAATATCCAGATATTATACAAAATAAAATGGGCACAATGCCCTTTATCTCTCTTCTTACTAAAGCAAAGATACCTGTATCTGTATAGACAACATTCTAAATTGCTACAAATCTTTTCTGCGTGTACATTGCCTCATTTTTTGGCCAGAAGCAAATAGGAACCCAATTACAATAACTCAAGCATAATCCTCACTTGTCAGCCAGATAGTGCTGTTTTAAGATCACTGAGAACAGATACTGCAAGGTCTGCAGTTCTTCCCATTAGGATTGTCCTTCTTCCTTCAAACTTCTGGCCAACTGGATCACCACATTTGTTCTATTTTAAACTAGCTCATGGAAACAAAGAAGAAAGTTCTCAGTAAGCAAACTATGAAACTGGAAGAAAAAAAAACCTATGTTGGTTCATATAGCTTACCTCCTCTCGTAACAGAATCTGGTCGAACATAGAAGTTAAATCAGGTAAATCTGATTATTTGGGTAGCAAGGTCTTATTTACAAGAAGGATTGGTTTGGCATGACTATCATTCAAGTCTTAAGTGCTACAAATACTAAACAGCAAGACAAGCCCATAATACGAACAACATAAAAATGTTCATTATTTTCCTTTAGCAGAACATTTTCTAACCTACAGCTTCCAATCACCCTTTACCGTGGGTGATGTCAAAAACACTTACTGCACAAGCAGAGATCTGTGTTTCCTTTGCCACAGACAATAAATCTTTAGTGTCTTCTCCTGATACGCATCACTCCACCTGCTCTCAAGAGGCACCGTACGTCTCCCTTGCCTTCTCCCTCACCTAACAAGGTCACTTTGGAGTAATGATACAACTTATTGCAAAAATGTATAGTCACGCACACTGATTATTATCTACTGTTACGAACCTTGTCAGTAAATATTACAAAACTCTAAACAATGTTTCTTACCAAACGTAACATAATGTACCCATAAACTCAATTTCACAAACGTAGATTTGAATAAGTTCATCTAAAAACATACTTCTCTCTATTCATTATTGTTATAAAATTATACAATTAATTAGAAGGTATAGATTTGAGAAATTAATTTTAGCTTCAAAGAAATCTCTTTTCATTGAGTAATAATCTGGGAACTCAAGGTATTAAATTGCTAGTTGACTGCACTCACCTCTAGTTTGTAAAGACAAAGATTTTCTCAATTAACGAGAAAAATAGCAAAAATTATAAGGTGGAAAAAATTGTAACTCCGATTAGCCTTTTCTCAACTAGGGTTCCATGAGTACATTGAGACATAATGCCTTAAGGCATCTATTGTACACAATAAACTAACTTCTCTCCCAAGCCTTGTACTAGTTTTCTAGGAGCCTGGAGAGAACTGAGAAAATTGTGCCTCAAATCGTTTTCTCTGCTCTGTGGTTCAAATGAGGAGTCACTGTTAAAAACAGCTGTTTGGGGAGGGGAAAAAAGGCTCAGGGAGGTTATATAACTTGCTCAAGGCCAATCAGTTCGTAAAATTAAAAAGGCTAAAATTTGAACCTGGACTTCTGACAATAAAACTGGAGTAAGGACAGTGTAAATGCAAGTCACATAATGAATATAAAGCATGTGGGATTCCAAATTGCAGGCATCACTTATTTTGTTTTCTTAAAATGTCAAATTAAGATACACAGAAATTCCAAAGCGCATTTTAGATTAACTCTCCTAAGTAAAATAAACCATAACAGATGCTTGTGAATAGGGTCTTACCAAAACAAAGATTATACAACTTTTAAAAAAAAATCTCCATCTTCAATCTCTGGGACAGGGGAATTTCCAAACCTATTCAATGAATATGCAACATTTATGATGACTTCAATTCATAATTAAAATCACGATGGAGGCCTCTTCCATTTCAGTAATATGGTGAATTTTCCTGTCTGTCTCTCCCTCAAACTAAATGAAAGAAACCCAGATCTTCAAATTAAATCAAAGTTTTTACTATAGGTTTGACAATAACCCTCTGTATATGATTTAGACCCTTTGGATTTGGTTATCACCCTTTCCTTGAGTCAGCACTCCTATCCTTTCTCCAATGCCTACTTTAAATCCTCTGTATTTTGAACAGAATGAACACAGACACTAAATCCATTGGTCATGCTTTATGTTCAGAAAATATTACTCCTTAATAAGGGTTTAACTATTATTTAAAAAGTAAGAAGATTCCTTTCAGTATAAGTGACAGAAGGACAACCTTAAGTTTAGGTATAAAATGTCTTTGAACACTGTGAGAAAAAAAGAAAGACAGAAGATACAGGTAACTACAAATGGGAGGAGAATACAGGAACCAACACTGATCCGGTACACTATCACATGACACTTACATGTCTGGGATGACTAAGAGGAGCTGTCTTTTAAATAGAGGATGACAGGTAGTAATTATTCTAATGCAATACATTGTACACTAAACAAGGATGGCTGGGATAAAGCGTCAAATACAGGTCACTGTTTATGACAAGGGCTAGATTCAGCTGCAGCAGCTGTCACCTTCCCAGGTGGATGACCATAGTGCCATAATCCTTATCTATGAAGGTCTTCCTGGGAAAGTTTAGGCCAATACAGCAGGTTTAAAAAAAAAAAAAAGTATGAATAACTATTGTATGCAAAAAGAGATTAAACCTCAGTGTCCTTAGTGGTCCAAGAATTTACTTTTTGGTAGGTTATATCTCTACAAGTCACTAACTCCAGCATAACATAAGTAAAGGAGTGTGGACTTTGGTGTCAAGAAAATTTGAGTTTAAACGTCACCACTTACCAGCTGTTTGACCTTTGTTAAGCTCCCAAATGAATAATAGAAAACCTACTTTTTTACAAGTTTAAAATAAGAAAATAAACATAACACAGCCAGCACGTGGAAGTTACAGAATAAATTTTAGTCTACTCCTAAGTCACTGAACAAGTTGGACAAAACTAGGCTAAAATTCCATTCGGTTAGTGGACATATGTCATCTTTACAAAGTTTTGCTGAAAATATATCAATTTGTAAATACTAAAATTTATACAGTCCAGTATTTGAAAACAAATAAGGCACACAACTAATAACTCTATTTAAAATTTTACAATTAAGAAGAGACTAGAACAGATATCATATTAGTGCTATCCTCTTTGAACATATATAGTTCCAACTAAATTTTAAAAAAACTACTAAAAAACTTCCATCCTTAAAAGAAATCGTAATATAAAATTCCCACTCAATATTCAGTACTTTGTTCAATAGCTGCTCACATTGTTTTTAACAAAACAGTCATCCCAAGACTCTTTGCTGAGTCATCAATCTCGGAAACAGTTTGTAGAAATGCGATAAATAATCCCTTTATCTCTCCCCATTCACACTCTTCCCCGTCCATTTAAGGCTTCAATCATTACTATTTGCCCGTTCCTCTACAAACATCAAATATTATCAGTCACATCATTCTCTAACATGTCCTTTTTTTTCAGATACAATGACTCACAAGGACTTGAAGAACTTTATCCCTCAGTTATTACCCTCATCAATGTATGAAATCGAACTGTTTCAGAAGAAAAAAGGCTACATCTCCAGTAGCTACAAATCTACATCTGTTGAAAGAGTTAAACTACTGAAAATAGCTATAGCAAATAAATACCTACAGAATTTTGCAAATCAAAGCTATTATTTATTCTTTTCTCCCCTCCTGCCTCCTCTTCCCACTGCTCTCTCCATTGTAGATTATTCAAATACTCCAGTCTTTGTCAGTTCCATGCTATCAAAAATGACAAAGAATTAGAAAATAAGAACACTGTGCCAAGGAAACAGAAAATAAAAGACAGATGCTGTTTTCAACTAACAAGACAGAAAATATCTGATATTAAACTAGGACAAAACTGATCCTCAGTCCCTCAAACACTCCCACAATTTCATTTATCAAGTAACCTCCCAGTCTGCATGTCCAGGCCTGACTTTTCTGCCAGATCCAATATTTGTAACTTCCTACTAAGCATTTCCAATCTTTTTTTATCAACCTCAATTTCACAGCATCATCAAGTCCTCCCACTTCTTTCTGTCCTCCCTGTCCCACACCTTGATCCACTTAGTAACCAAGTTCTGTTAAAAGTCCCTTTTCAACTCATATTTTCCCATTCTGCTGGAATCCCACTGGCCCTCGCCCTGGTTGAGACCCTAATTGTGTGGGTCCTGCATCGGCTACCTCTTTTTGCTCTTTCCTTCATTATAGCCAAGAGCATACTGTCATCAGACATAAAAGGAAAAACAAAACAACTGTTTTCTTGAAGTACTAACACAAAATAAGAAAATTCGACAAAACATTTTTGTCTGGTGGGACACAAGTAAAATGCTTTAGAAACACTGTAATTGACATTTGCTGAATATTCATTGCTACACATTAGTATAATATTTAAGGTCCTCCAGAACTGGACATGACCTAAATTTATTCCCCCACACACAGCATAGAAGTTTCCAAAGTCAAATCCTTGAACCACTTTCTGGAATACAATGCATTTCCTTCTTTTTCTACCTGGACAATCCTTCAAGGTTAACTCAAATCTCTCTTGCACTGTAAACTCTCACCTTATCTCCTAGTCTATAAGTATTCTTTCCTTATAACTTGAGTAGCAATTAATGTCTAGACCACTTATTTGGAAATTAATTAGGCAATACTTTTGTGAAATCTCTTCTGTTACTGTCTTTGGCTTGATATTTAAATATTTTATTATTTTATTTTTTATATGTTTATCCTCAGTCTTTTGAGTATATTACATATCTGATGAACCAAACCACACCAAACCCATTGCTACTGAGTGGGTTCCAACCCATGGCGACCTTTGTGTTACAGATCAGAACTGCTCCATGGATTTTTTTCTTGGCTATAATCTTCATGGGATTATGTACTGATACTTTGGGCTCTCAAAGACTGTCTGAAAATAATGGGTGCCCAAGAAGAAACGGTTAATTTTATTTCATTTTTATGCTTCTCACTTCCTAATTCTAGCACATTTTTTTTAACCATCAATTGTTTGATGAGTAATTACAATTGTGGGGTTTTAAAATATTTCAAATATATATGATTCCATATATATATAACCATCTGCATATATAAATTCTTTGCTATATAAGACATATTACAGATTATCATAACACATTCATGTATACCGTATTTTTATGCAAATCACACGTGCCTTCTATGTTTGTTTGCCAGCTGCTTCCTCCCCCAAAGAGGTTGATGTAAAAAAATCAGCATAGCATGCTTATGAAAATACCTCTCGGAGACAGGGAGTGGTTGGCAAACAAATGCAGAAGGCATGCATTATTTGCGTAAAAATACAGTGTACTATTAATTAATATGAAGCAAAAATATTATTTTAGTTATTCAAAATACAGTATTTATCATAAGTAGCATTATCATGGATTGCAAGGTCACACAATTGTGGAAAATTGGATTAGGAATTATTATCCATCTAGATTGTGCCATTTTTATTTTTTGCTTTTCTTTGTTAATGGAACTTATATGATTGCTATGAGTTGGGAACTACTCAAGAGCAGCGGGCTTTCTTGGTTACTTGTTTTGCATTATAATTTTTGAGGCTTTGCTTTATTCCCAACCCCCAACTAAATTATAAATTCCTAGCAAGAGGACTATGATGCAGTGGTTAAGTGTTTGGCTGCTAACCAAAAGGTTGGCAGTTTGAATACACCAGCCTCTCCTTGAAGACATTATGAGGCAGTTCTACTGTGTCCTATAGGGTCTCTATGAGTTGGAATTGACTCAGCAGCAACAGGTTTGGTTTTGGTTTAGCAAGTAAGACTACATCTAGTCATCATTAAATTAAAAACAGAAAAAATCTCTTAAGTAAAAACAGTCTACTGATGAGATCATAGTTCATTTTCCTTTCAGTCTAATTTTACTAAAATATGTTTAACCAGGAAGTGGAGCCAACATGGCGCTATAGACAGAAGCACCACACCATGCCACCACAGCAAAGACCCGAAAAACAAACCAAAACAGAGACAAACGTCAATCCTGGACCCCTAAGTATCAAATGAAGAGATAAAGAACTTAACCAAGCATTGACTGGAATGAGAAACTGACAGAAAATAGTCGGCAAGGAGACATACTTGCAGAGGTCCCCTCTCAGCTAACACAGCACTGATTCGCCATTATAGACTCCTGTTGGAGATTGGCAGGCAGGGAGTACCAGAAAGCAGCTTCATAGAGCTCCCAGCAGGAGGCAGAACACCCAGTAACCAGAAATATACTCTTTCCCACCCTCCATCCTTCTTCCCCTCTGCTCAGCCTCCTCTGATTCCCGCTGGCCACAGTCTCTTTGCTGGAAGACACCAGCTTCAGCACCGTGCCACTTGGATTCACCTCGCCCACACTGGTTGGCTCCCTGAGTGCCACTTTTTTGTTGCTGGTGCTGCTTTTTTCACTTCTTTTGGTTTCTTCAGTGCCTCTCACCACCTCCCCCTCCTTTCTCGAACACCTGGCTCCATGAGCCATCTTTGCTTCTTCTAAAAAGGCTGTGAAGCGCCACTCTGCTGGGTAACTGCTTCCCCAACCCATGCTGCCATGCTGGTGGGAATCCCAGGGTTTTTTTTTTTTTTTCTTTTGTATGTTAGTTTGTTTTTTTTTTTTTTTTTCACAGCTTGGGAGCCCCTTCTAGCCAGGCTGTACTGCGCAGCTTAGGAGCCACTTTCCTGGTCTGCACAGCAGCACCGGTGGGATCCCTGAGGGCATTTATTTTTTCTTTCTCTTTTTCCCTTTTGTCTTTCTTCATTTCTCAGTTTCTCATTTCTCTATAGATACCTTCTTTTCCTCTCTCCTGAATACCTGGCACTGTGTGACATCTCTACCCCTTCTAGCCAGGCTGTTCTTTGCAGCCTGGGAGCCACTTCCCCTTTTCTTTTTTTTCCTAATTTTAATTAATTAATTTATTTTTCCCTTTTTCTTTTTCTCCTTTTTGTTTTTCTCCTTGTCTTGGTTTCCAATCTCTCCACTCCAAAAGCAAGCTCCCTTAGCACCTCTTTTGTCTGTTTGTTGGTTTTGGTTCCTGTTTCTCTCTCCTCTCTCATATTTTCCATATCCATCTTAGCTTCACACATCACAATCTCCTCCCTCCTTCCTGCCTACCTGCATCATGCACTGAACATCACACCCCCAAGCAGCACAGGTAGAGCCTACCAGAACCTGCCCTGCACTGATTCCCGGCCCACTGTCTTGGCACTAGTACGTGCCACAAACAACCCATCTCAGCTCCTCCCCTTTAGCTGGACCTGCCCTGCTGCACCAGAGCTGAACGACTAGCCCTTCCCATTGGACAAGGAGGTAAAAGGTATCATCCCCACAGATGAGCAAACAACAAAGAACACAGAGACCGCCTGCTCAGACATAACCAAATAAAACGAAAAAGCAGGATGAAACAAACAAATCTACGATCAATAAATGAAGAAAATAACTATTGAATGTTCCAAAGAAAGCAGACAATATAAAAACATATTAAAAAAAAGACAGAATGGTTCCAGCAGGCATCCAAAATAAAACACCACATGACTTTCCAGTAGAATAAAAGGCACTAGAACTACCTGATAGGGAATTAAAATTTTTAATATTCAGAGCTACCCCAGAGTTGAAGCAAAAAGCAGACAAAAATGAGGAAAAAGTAGACAAATTCATGGAAAAAGCAGACAAATTCATGGGAAATACAGACAAAACAATGTTAGAATTCAGGAATATAATGAAGAAACAAAATGCAAAAGTGTATTCACAGCTACTAATCATACAAAAACAACAATTAGAAATCCAAAAGATAAACAAGAAGATTTCAGAAATGGACAGTGTCATTGAACGGTTGAGGAGCAGGTTGGAAACAATGGAAGACAGGATCAGCAAAATTGAAGACAAACACTTGGATACAATTCTGTTTAAGGAAAACTCAGAAAAAAAGAACGAAGAAAAATGAAGAAACCCTGAGAATTCTGTGGGATACAATCAAAAGTAAAAATTTGTGAGTGAACGGAGTCCCAGAACGGGGTGAGCAAATGGAATACATAGAAAGGATCATTGAAGAATTGCTGACAGAAAACTTCCGTAATATCATGAACGATGAAAAGCTGACCATCCAAGAAGCTTGACAAAATCCATATAGGATAGACCCCAAAAGAAAATCACCAAGGCATATCATAATCACACTCACTAAAACCAAAGACAAAGAAAGAATCCTTAGAGCAGCTCAAGAAAAGGGAAAAGTCACATACAGAGGAGAAACAATAAGACTAAGCTCTGACTATTTGGTAGAAACCATGCAGGCAAGAAGTCAAAGGGATGACTTATATAAAACCTTGAAAGAAAAAAAACTGCCAACCAAGAATAATATATCCTGCAAAACTCTCATTCAGACATGACGGTGAAATCAGGACATTTCCAGATAAACAGAAATTAAGGAAATATGTAAAAACAAAACCAAACATACCAGAATTACTAAAGGGAGTCTTTCAGTCTGAGAACAAACAACACCTGATCACAGCCAGAATACAGGATGCAAGATTGTACCAGCCAGATACCAACCTAGAAAATGAACTCTCAAGGTCTATCCAAAACCAAAAGAATTACAACAGGGAAACAGATTAATCTATAAATGATGACAATGTCAGAACAATAAAAGAGGGAATAAACAGTGTACGTATAGAACTTTCTAATGGAGAGGAAGGCAAGGTAATATTAAGTAGTAATAGACTAGTTCAAGCCTAAGAAGATAAGGGTAAATTTCAAGGTAACCACAAATAAAGTTAACAAACTTACTTATCAAAATAAAGAAGAAAAATATAAATTCTCAGTAAAAAAAAATTCTACAAAAACAAAAGAAATGAAAAAAATACACAAACAAAAGGAATTCAGCGCAGGCGAGTAAGAGGAACAAAGAAAACATCAGCACCACAAAAAAGAGCACTACAAAATGATGGCACTAAACTCACACATATCATAATTACACTGAATGTAAATGGACTAAATGCACCCATAAAGAAGCAGAGAGTGGAAGAATGGATTAAAAAAATAGGGTTCATCAATTTGCTGTCTACAAGAGACACATTTAGAAACAAAGACATAAATTTATTAAAAATCAAATGATGGAAAAAAATATATAAGCATACAGCTACCAAAAAACAGCGGGAGTGGCAATACTAATCTCAGATAAAATAGACTTTAAAATAAAATTCACCATAAAGACAAAGAAGGACATTATATAATGATTAAAGAGATGATCCATCATAAAGGTATAACCATAACAAATACCTATGCAGCCAATGACAGGGCTCCAAAATTCATAAAACAGCAAAAAAAGCCTACAGCCACCAAAAAAAGGAAACAAAAAGATCAGAGCAGAAATAAATGAAACAGAGAATAGAAAAATAATAGAAAGAATCAACAAAACCAAAAGTTGGTTCTTCGAAAAGATCAACAAAATCAACAAACCACTGGCCAAACTGACAAAAGAAAAACAGGAGAGGACGCAAATAACCCAAATAAGAAATGAAATGGGGGACATTACAACTGACCTAACTGAAATAAAAAGTATCATAACAGTGTATTATGAAAAATTATACTCCAAAAAATTTGAAAACCTAGAGAAAATGGATAAATTTCTAGAAACACACTACCTACACAAAGTAACACAAAGTGATGTTGAAAATCTGAACAGACCCATAACAAGAGAAGACATAGAAAACATAATAAAAAAAACTCCCAAGGAAAAAAGCCCTGGCCCACATGGCTTCACTGGAGAATTCTACCAAACATTGAGAGAAGAGCTTACACCACTACTACTCATACTTTTTCAGAACATAGAAAAGGAAGTGACACTTCTGAAGCTTCATTCTATGAAGCCAGCATAACCCTGACACCAAAACCAGGCAAAGACACCACAAAAAAAGAAAATTACAGACCAGATATCTCTCATGAATATAGATGCAAAAATTCTCAACAAAATTCTCGTCAATAGAATTCAGGAGCATATCAAAAAATAATAAACCTCGACCAAGTAGGATTCATACCACGTATACAAAGATGGTTCAACATTATAAAACTAATCAACATAATCCACCACATAAATAAAAAGAAAGAAAAGAACCACATGATCATCTCAATTAATGCAGAAAAAACATCTGACAAAGTCCAACACCCATTCCTGATAAAAATTCAAAATAAAATAGGTATAGAAGGGAAATTTCTCAACATAATAAAGGGAATTTATGCAAAACCAATAGCCAACATCATTCTTAATGGAGAGAGGCTGAAAACATTTCCCTTGAGAACAGGAACAAGATAAGGATGCCATTGTGCTGGAAGTCCTAGCTAGAGCAATAAGGCAAGAAAAAGAAATAAAGGGCATCCAAATTGGTAATGAAGTTAAACTGTCCTTACTTGCGGATGATATAATACTATATATAGAAAACTCAAAAGACTCCATGAGAAAACTACTGGAACTAACAGAAAGATTCAGCAGAGTAGCAGGATACAAGATGAACCTACAAAAGTCATTTGGATTCCTAGACACCAATAAAGAAAACAATGAAAAGAAAATCAGGAAAACAATACCATTTGTAATAGCCCCTAGAAAAATAAAATGCTTAGGAATAAATCTAACCAGGTATTTAAAAGACCTATACAAAGAAAACTACAAAACACTACTGCAAGAAACCAAAAGAGATCTACATAAATGGAAAAACATACCATACTCATGGATAGGTAAACTCAACATTATGAAAATGACAATTCTACTCAAAAAGATTTACAAATATAATGCAACCCTGATCCAAATACTAACAACATTCTTTAAAGAGATGGAAAAAAGTAATCATTAATTTTATATGGAAAGGGAAGAAGCCCCAGATAAGTAAAGCACTATTGAAGAAGAAGTATAAAGTAGGAAGACTTGCACTACCTGACCTCAGAAATTACAGTACAGCTACGGTAGTCAAAACAGCCTGGTACTGGTGTAAGGACAGATACATTGACCAATGGAACAGAATTGAGAACCCAGATGGAAATCCATCCACCTACGGTCACCTAATCTTCAACAAGGGCCCAAAGTCCATCAAATGGGGAAAAGACAGTCTTTTTAAAAATTGGTGCTGGCAAAACTGGATGGATCTGCAAAAAAATGATACAGGACCCATACTTCACACCATATACAAAAACTATTTCAAAATGGATCAAAGACCTAAATATAAAGACAAAAACAATAAAGTTCATAGAAGAAATAACAGGATCAATGCTAGAAGCCCTAATACACAGCATTAACAGGATATAAACCATGACAAAACACCAACTCCAAAAGATAAGTTAGATAACTGGGATCTTCTAAAAATTCCAAAAGAATAAAAAGAGAACCTACAGACTGGGAAAATTTTTTTGGCTATTACAAATCAGACAAAGTTCTCATCTCTAAAATCTACAAGAAAATCCAATACTTCGACAACAAAAAGACAAATAATCCAATTAAAAAATGGGCAAAGGAAATGAATAGACACTTCACCAAAGAAGACATTGAAACGGCTAACAGACACATGAAGAAATGCTCCCAATCACTAGCCATTAAAGAAATGCAAATCAAAACTACAATGAGATACCATCTCACCACAGCACTACTGGCAGGAATCAATAAAACAGGAAATAACAAATGTTGGCGAGGCTGTGGGGAGATCAGAACGCTTATGCACTGCTGGTGGGAAAGCAGAATGATACAACCATTTTGGAAAATGATATGTCGCTTCCTTAGAAAGCTAGAAATAGAAATACCATATGATCCAGCAATTCCATTCCTAGGAATATATCCTAGAGAAATAAGAGCCATCACACGAATAGACATATGCACACCCATGTTCACTGCAGCATTGTTCACAACAGCAAAAAGATGGAAACAACCTAGATGCCCACCAACAGATGAATGTATAAACAAACTGTGGTACATACACACAATGGAATACTATGCAACGATAAAGATCAATGATGAATCTGTGAAGCATCTCATAACATGGATGAATCTGGAGGGCATTACGGTGAGTGAAATAAGTCAATCACAAAAGGACAAATACTGTATGATACCACTACTGTAAAAACTCATGAAAAGGTTTACACACAAAAAGAAACAATCTTTGATGGCTATGAGGGAGAGAAGGGGTGGGGATGGAAAAACACTAAATAGACAATAAATAAGTGGTAACTTTGGTGAAG
This sequence comes from Trichechus manatus latirostris, assembly GCF_000243295.1. Classification (NCBI taxonomy): domain Eukaryota; kingdom Metazoa; phylum Chordata; class Mammalia; order Sirenia; family Trichechidae; genus Trichechus; species Trichechus manatus. Next base: position 3,969,655 of record NW_004444041.1, on the reverse strand, counting down.
GGTAAGACATTACACAATACTGGGGAAGCCAGCACAAATTGTACAAGGCAAGGTCATGGAAGCTCCATAGTCACATCCGAACTCCCTGAGGGACTGAATTGCTGGGCTGAGGGCTGTGGGGACTATGGTCTCAGGGAACATCTAGCTCAATTGGCATAACATAGTTTATAAAGAAAATGTTCTACATTCTACTTTGGTGAGTATCATCTGAGGTCTTAAAAGCCTGTGAACCACCATCTAAGATACTCCACTGGTCTCACCTCATAAGGAGCAAGGGAGAATGAAGATACCTAAAGATACAAGGGAAATATTTGTCCAAAGGACTGATGGACCACATCTACCACGACCTCCACTGGACTGAATCCAGTACAACTAGATCGTGCCCTGCTACCACCACTGACTGCTCTGACAGGGATCACAAAAGAGGGTCCCAGACAGAGCTGGAGAAAAATGTCGAACAAAGTTCTCACTCACAAAAAAAGACCAGACTTAATGGCCTGAAAGAGACTGGAGAAACCCTGAGAGTATGGTCCCCGGACACCCTTTCAGCTCAGTAATGAAGTCACTCCCGAGGTTCACCCTTCAGCCAAATATTAGACAGGCCCATAAAATAAAATGAGACTAAAGGGGGACAATAGCCCAGGTACAAAGACTAGAAGGCAGGAGGAGACAGGAAAGGCGGTAATGGGGTATCCAATGTCGAGAAGGGAAAGTGTTGACATGTCGTGGGGTTGTTAACCAATGTCATAAAACAGTATGTGTATCACTAGTTTGTTCTGTGAACCTTCATCTAAAGTACAATTAAAAAAAAAATGTTTAACCAAAAAATTAGATAAAGCGTAAGTTAGAAATGTGCTGAAATGTTCATACTTTCCAAAACACCAAAAAGAAGAATTCTAGCATTAATAATTTTAAATTACTAATATTGTTGTTACTGTGTGCCACTGAGTCAATTCCAATTCCTAATTACTTAATATGGCCCTTCTAGCCATAGTCTTTGTGTCTCCCATACAATGATTGGGTGGCACTATGCAAATAAGGTGCTTATGGCCCACCAAGAGGATTGGATAGTTTGCTGCTAATGCAAATAAGGTGCACAGAACACTTGTGGGGGTGCTTCCATGCAAATAAGGTGTATGGAACCCTAACAAGGGGTTGGTCAGTTTTGCCATCTCACTAGGCTTAAAGGGAGACACGGAGAGAGAGGAGCTGTAACATGGAAGATAACGAGAGACGGCAGCACAGCAGAAGCAAGAGCAACGGTGGTTTGAGACAGCAGGAACCAGGAGACTGGTATGAGATGGCTGTGGTGGGGCTTGCCGACCCGTGGAGCTAGGAGCTTTGCAACACTTGCCCAAGCAGGGCAGAGGCGAGGCATAGAGGGTGAGAGGCCTACCTGGGGGCATGGCTGAGTAGCAGCTGTCCTGATCAAAAAACCGTATCCTGAATCGTTTCTTATCCCTGGTTGTACCCTGTTACTTCCCTAATAAACCACTTAACTGTAACTACTGTTCATGAGTTCTGCGACACTTTGCAGTGAATTATGGAACCCAATGACCGGAGGAAGAGTACTGGGGGGAGGGAGGGAGTAGTTGATGTTAGAGATGATGTAGCAGTACAGCAGTTTGGAAAAGTTAGACATTTGGGATATGTTTAACTTTTGCCTCATAGGAACCAGCTTTGTGTTGATCCTTATAGAAGAAATATTCATTTACCGACCCTGTAGGACAGAATAGAACTTCCCCATAGGGTTTCCTACGCTGTAACCTTTATGGAGTAGATCACCAGGTCTTTTCTCCTTCAGAGAAGCTAGTGGATTCAAACTTGGGACCTTAAGGTTAGCAGCAGAGCACTTAACCATTGCACCACAAGGGCGAATAAATTACTAATATCCATTGCCATCAAGTCAATTCCGACTCATAGTGACCCTATAGGACAGAGTAGAACTGCCCCACAGGGTTTTCAAGGAGTGGCTAGTGGATCCAAACTGCCGACCTTTGGTTAGCAGCTGAGCTCTTAACCACTGCACCACCAGGGCTCCAAATTACTAATAGTTTTATGTAATCTTATAGACTATATATTATATTTTCATTAATACCATTAATTATTCCATTATCTTGTTACTTATGCCTAAAAAGTTTTCATAAAAAAGTAAATGTTTATCAATGATTGGAAATACTTTTCAATATAAATATCATAGCTTAGGATTTAAAACATAGTGTAAATGGACATTTTTCTTATACCTTCAGTTACATAAATTTATCACTGCTGGTATTATTAGCAGTATTTTTATATTAGAGGGAGTACACAAAATGACACCCTGGGAATAAGGTTGACCCACTATTTCTTAAATTTTGTTTAAACAGTAAATTTCTCAGCTAAATATTAATAACAACAAGAACAGGAAGAAGTTGTTGTTGTTGTTAGTATGCCATGGCATAAAAGGTTTCTAAGATAACTCCTCAAAATAACAGCTTCTAAGACAGCTTTCTAGTGGGGAAACCCTGGCCTCCCCGTGTGAAATGTGAGGACCATGCACCTCATGACTTAGTGCTGACAGCAGGCAGACTGAAGAGGAAGCGGACCTTTAGATGCTCAACTTCCATCGGTTCTCCACTATCCATAAGCTAGAAATTTGCTGTAAGAGGAATGGCTGGCAGCCTGCTCACTTCAATTTTCACTAATGTAGCTGAAGAGATACTTTAAAAAAAACCATATCAGGATTGTATTTTTGTAGGATGGTTTTAGGCACACTATTTTCAGCTAGATCAAGGAATAAATTTGACAGGAGGAATCAGCTGCTCCATAAATCAAAATGAGAGCTCAAGTAAGCAGGAAAGATCTGGGAAATAAACAGTAAATTCAATATAAATTTAACTGAAGCCTAAAATGATGATGAAATATTTTGAAAACTAGATTTTAAGGGGGATGCTAGGCAATAAATTACATGAGTATGCCAACAGTATCCTAAACTAAAACTTACAGCTTTTCTATAGTGAATATAAGAACGTTGAAATGATTGTGTCATAATCTGAGCCTGCAGAAGGAACCATTCCTTTTAGTTTGATTTTATAAATTAGGAAAAACAATCGCTTTTAAAAGTCTCATATTAAGAGTAACCCGTCGATTTATTTTCTACCACTGTTTTTCATCACTTGTTTAAAAGGAAAATACATGTTTTATAAGTGTTTCTAAAATCTTGGCCACTCCATAATATCTGTAGCTGCTCAAAAATCAATACCAATTGATCTTTTGACTCCAATATTAACAACAATGTGACTGATTAAAATACTTTAATATTTACATTTAAGATATTGTATATTTAAATAAATCACTAGTGATTCCTATGTTATATAAATAGCTTACTAATACTTCCTATTTCTCTGTTTGCCTTGTCAATTTAATTTTATTGTTAAAATTTTCTCAATTCAAGGCATGGGCTATAAATTACAAGTAAAACAATTAATTCTAAACTGTTGTGCATTTTTTGTATAATAGCCCAGTTGCCTCTGAAACATAAATTACAGCCAAATTTAAATGACTACCTAAAATTTTCAATAACCTATTTAAAGTTCAAATGGTGTTAATACCACTTACTACCTATCTGTGACCCTGGCAACTTACTTGACTTTTCTGAGCCTCAGTATCCTTATCTATAAAATAGGGATAAAAGCACTTTTCAGTGACTTGTTTTGAGAATCAGAGTAACATCTCTAAGGTCACTAATACAGCATCTGACACATTGCGGATGCTCTATAGATTATACTGTTGTTTTTGAGGTAGATGATGATATTAATAATGATGGTGATGTACGCTGACTTTCTTAGAACTATATTCTTCAACAATTTTTTGGTTAAGTGTATTCCTTCAGGTTTTGATTCTCTATGCCAGAAGAATGAACAAGTCTGTCTTGGAAGAAGTACAGCCAGAATGCTGCTTAGAATCAAGGATGGCAAGACTTCGACTCACGTACTCTGGACATGTTATCAAGAGGGACCAGTTCTTGGAGAAGGACATCATGCTTGGTAAAGTAGAGGGTCAGCAAAGAAGAGGAAGACCCTCAATGAGATGGATTGACACAGTGGCTGCAACAATGGGCTCAAACATAGCAACAACTGTGAGGATGGCACAGGACAGGGCAGTGTTTCATTCTGTTGTACATGAGTCGGAACTGACTGGACAGCAACTAACGACAACAACACGTTTTTGGATACTGACACTGTCCCAACATCAGTATAATCATATTGCAGTTATCTAAGGTGTATGTTACATCAGGGTATTTCTTGATTTTTGATCTTTTATTTTCTTGCCTTAAAAATGAAGCTAAAGGTTGTTACGTTTCCATGTCTTGTTAGATCCTTGTATTTCCCGATAACACCTTGATTATTCTATCCACACTTTATTCTTAATTTAATGAAATATTTATGATCTGCATTTGAAATATTAATGGTCTAAGAATTTGAGATTGAAAAAATATTAATTCAGGATTTTGTCTATTTACAAATAATACCTAAAATATACTTTTATCTAATTGCTCAATGGTAATTCTATGATAATTCTAAAATAAGAATAAACTTATGATCAAACCATTGTCTTAGAGGGTTATGTTTAAAAGCGTTCAGAGCATAGAGGTCAATGCAAGTGTTATTTTTCATCTAGTTAGCTACAGGGGAAAAGACCACTTAATAAAAAGGAGCATATTTAGCTGGGTTAAATCAAAGTGATTGATTTTCATTTAACATTTGACCACTTTAGTTAGCCTGAGTTAGAGAATCAATTTTAGAGTGACCCAATGGGAGATCAGTTTCATGTATCTATATATATTTAATGACAGAAACACATTAGTACTCCAATGCTTGCAGTAGAATTAAGTAAAAGAAAGCTTATTTAAATTATATTGCAGCTGTGACACAATGCAGTAAAATGCAGCATATCAAAATGGCACTGGGGATAATCCAATATCACATATTAATATCTCATCTATTTTTGAAAGAAGGAAAGCAACAAGGAATAGATAAGCCTTATAAAGACAAAAAATATGGTAGGGAATTTAAATCTACTGCTCTCAAATCTATGTCCTCTTTACTTTCTTCTATATGCTGTTATTTCCATTTATTTTAAAGCATACCAGTAGCAAAACATCCATTATTAATTTAGAACCATGATATTGTTACAGTCAATCAAAGCATGCCTCAAAATATTCTGAGGACTATATAACATTTTTTGTTCTTATTAGCAACTTGTACAATGTTTATGTGTATTTTATCAATGGCCACATAAAATGTTTTACTACTAAAAAATATGAACTAATTTAAACAGATATGTAAGCAATAAACCAGACTTTCTACATGCATTCTTTCATTCATCAGTGATAATCAAAGCCTGCTCTCTGAGAGGCAAAGTGTAAGGTTCTAGGGATATCTTAGTTGGCATAACAGAAAAGCTCCATCTTTATAGAATTAGATAAAAAGACACATTGCTAGAATTCAAAGGTATCTTTGTGATCTCATTTATTTCTCTATCTATAAACGAGAAAACTGAGGACCAGAGAGATTAGCAATTTGTGCCAGGTTTCAAGCTACTCAATAACAGTATACAGATCCCAAGTCCTAAGAATATCAATGCAGTGATCTGTCCAATATGTCACCAAGGGCTTTAGGAATACCCTTAATTCTGTCTTCTACAACCCACTTCCCCAACTCCCAATCTCTTGCTCCAGCTTACAAAACTACTTGTAATTCCTAGAATATAGAAGCTATTTTATCCTCTTGTGCGTTTGAACTTGCTCTTCCTTTTGGGAGTCAGAACTCAAGTGGAGGTGGAGGCTGCAGTGTAGTAAGGGGATTGAAACACACAACTTCTAAGTTCTCTTGATACAAAAATTCCTTATTCATGAAGCATATGAACATTCTGTGGAAGTTACTGCTACTTCTAAGTACTAAATTTTATGTAAAGATGCAGGCAAAATTAAATGTGTGTGTATATATATATATACACACACGTTGTTGTTAGCTGTTGTTGAGTTCATTCTGACTCTTGACAACCCCATTATATATATATACACCAAAAAAATCCCATTGCCATGGAGTCAATTCCGGCTCATAGTGACCCTATAGGACAGTGTAGAACTGCCCCATAGAGCCTCCAAAGAGTGGCTGGTGGATTCAAACTGTCAGCATTTTGGTTGGCAGCCAAGCTCTTAACCACTGCACCCCCAGGGTCAAATACATATATATATATATATATATATATATGTATATATATATATATATATACACACACACATATACATATATATGTATGTATGCAGAGTAAGATTCCTGCGTGGCACAAACAGTTAAGTACTCTGCTGCTAACCGAATGGTTGGTGGTTCAAACCCACTCAGAGGTGCTTTGGAAGAAAGGGCTGGCTGGCTATTTGCTTTTGAAAGGTCACAGCCATGGAAACCCAAGAAGCACAGTTCTACTCTGTAACACATGAATTAGAATCAACTCAATGGCAACTGGTTTGGTTTGGTATATGTAGGGTAATATTCATGCCCTCTGAATACATGCTAAAACAATTGACAGATAAAAATATAAATACAAAATTCATAGTTTAGGCACTACATAAGAATCAGGATCAAAATTGAAATTTTAAAAGTACTTCTGAATCTGTATAATAACCCTAATGTTATTGACTGAATAGGGAGAAGGATAAAATACAGGACTACAAATGACAGCATAGCATCATAGCGCATTTAGTGAACTATAAATAAATAAATAAAAACCTGGTTTTGAATCTGTCAGAAAGGTAACCTTGGGCATACCTCTTGACATCTCTGGGTCTCATATTCCTCATCTTTAAAATGAGATCAATATGACACCTAACTTTTAACATTGTTAAGATAAAAATAAGATGATAACATTATTGAACATGCCTAAAAGAGCCCTAGTGGTGCAATGGTTAAGGACTTAACCGGTAACCAAAAGGTTGGCAGCTTGAACTCACTCAGCAGCTCTACAAGACAAAGACCTGGCAATCTGCCTCCATAAAGACTGAAGCCAAGAAAACCCTATGCTGCAGTTCTACTCTGTCACATGTTGTCAGTATGAGTCAGAAGTGACTAGACAGCATTCAACAACAACAAGATACAGCAGGTGCTCAGTAACTATTGACTGAATGTGAGTTCTAAATTTTTCTTATGAGAAGGAAGTGCCCTTTCTTTCCTGAAATTATGAGTATCCTCAAAAACTACCATGCACTGCCACCTTCATTAGACACATACACACAGGTACATGCATGAATGAGCATATACATTCATGCACATAAATACATCTGTATTGGAAGATCTGAGCTTCAGTAATCTATCTGAATATTCATGAGAAGCGAGAAAGAAGACTGTGGCCAAAAAATATATATATATACATATATACATATATATATACATATATATACATATATA
>NW_004444041.1:3898146-3962110 GCF_000243295.1 Trichechus manatus latirostris | reverse complement strand
ATATATATACATATATACATATATATACATATATACGTATATATACATATATATATATACATATATATATACTCATGAGTCACTGATGCCTTTTTAGTTAATGTTTGTGTTAAAAAAGGAATTTCTATTGGAAAAAAGTGTTCTTTTATTTGATAAATGTCCTGACCATTTGATAATCCACCAGATCCGCTATGTCATAATTTTTATATGATTCCTTTCTTAATCCAAAATGAAGGACTACATACAAAGTTTGAAAGAAACAATGATACAGGGCTAAGATATACAGAACACATATCATTGGAACTTTTATCTCAAATTTATTTGTGAACCTTCCAAGAACCTAACTATAATTTCTTCTGGAGCATCTTACTCCCCAGCTCAAAACCTTTAATCGCTCTCCACTGCTTATAAATTAAAATCTAAAAAGTTGACAATTGCAGATTTTTACACTGTCTCTCCAATAAGTTACTATGTACAAAAATAAATACAAATAAATAAACACTATTTCATTTTTGTTCTTCCTGTTTGTGTTTAAAGTGAATGGTAAAAGGAAGAAAATGCTGCTGCAAAGAAGAAATATAAAAATATAATGTATCTCAAAACAAACTTGTGATTTTAAATTTGTAAACAATTTAACAATATCCAAGCCACTCACTATATCTTGCTACTGAAATTCAATTCACAGTCATTCAAAGTAAGATATGCATGTAAAAACCGAATTTAGTGGGCTGTGTGTTTTAATAGGAGACCTTTTCTTTTAATTTTGTCCAAATGTATAGACAGTATGAGATATAATCCTAAACTCATGTTTCTCAAGTTTTGAGCCTTACCTATTTCTTAAAGATTTCCCCTTGAAGAATTACAAGACATTTTTCAGTAGACTAAATATTCATAATTAATATATAGTTAGTTGCTATTTCACGTTGAAAAGTATTACAAAATAGTAAGATAGATTTAATCATGAAGGGGCCTGCCAAATGAATGAACCAGACACAGGGGAGGAAAAAAAAAAGAGGTTTTAAGAAAAAGCTGCTTAGTCATTAGTCATTTCATGGTTCAATCTATTTAACTCCAAGTGATTGGGGCTAAAATAGCAGACTAGACAAATTTAGGCACCCATAATTTTTAATTTGTTATTTAAATAAAAACGTTCCCATCACCTGCAAGTTTCTAAGAGAAATAGTATCTCTTCCCTATCCTTTATGTCTTTTTCCCGTTTCTTCCCTTCTTTTGCTCATTCTAACTCCTGAACTTCCCTCTTCCGATTTCACCTCATAGTCAGACATTTCCCCTTCAGTGAAGTATTTTGTATGCAGGCAAACATGAAAGTAATATTATTCAGATTTACTGCTGTAGGTATACCTAGGGATTTTATTTGGATTTATTGTTATTTGTCTATCATTCCTAACTGCCCTACATTAACTGTCAAAAGGTGAAGGACTGAATATTAACCCAGAGAAATGTTTGAAGGATGTAAATGAAAATATTTATGTAAGATACACACACACATACTTTCTCTCTCTCTCCTCTCCCTCCTAAACCTCTTATCTCATAAAAGAGCATCTGATGTGGAAGCATGAACAGTGTATTAAGGACTTAACTTCATTATTAGTAATTCAGATATAAAACTTTTGGCAATTAATTAAGATTAATAACAGAAGTCATCCCCTTCCCCTCAACGTAATACTTTCTCACATCTCTTCAATTCTCACTCCACTGACCCTTCCTTGCTCATTTCAAGCTGTTAAAACTTTAGGTCCTGAAACTTTGATCCTGTTATCTTCGGCGTTTTGTATCTGGGATTAACAAAGCAGACATTAGCAAATTTACAACCAACCTCTCAGACAGCTGTCCTACTTTAAGCAGTTAATGGAAGAGACACTAATCTAGTTAAGAACATAGGACTAGTTCATAAATCTGCACTGGGAGAACAGTTAAAGCCATCATACCTCTTCTGGAGAGTAGAAACTGAATTAAATTGTCAGCTCTCTTCTCACTATTTGTTGGGAAGAGCCAGCGTAAGCCACATGTAGGCCTGCACAGCAGATAACTATGTGAGTGTTTGACATTATAATGTATGATTTGGTTGGGACAAATACAGATCACAAGAACTTCAACCACTGAAAACTTTTCTTGGATCAAATATATAACAAACAAAGATCAAATCTGTTCTAGAAAAAAAATGCAACTGCCAACAAGGAAACAAACACATCCTGATAAAAAGTGGATTAATAAAAATTACAAACCTTCTTCTATTCAGAATTCAACCTAAAGGGAAATAATTGTGTCATGCTTATATAACTTAGAAAATATTCAATACAGATTTATTATAAATTAAAAATAAATCACCACACAAAAATGATAAATGTTAGCTCCATATAAACAACACGTTTCTATATCAGCATCCTCAACCATATCTTTATAAATAATAATTCATATTTGCCACATTTCAGAATTGTTCTAATGTCTTAATTATCTCAGGTGGAAGGAAAAAGTCATAAAGGTAAAAGCATAAGTCATGATAACAGAAACTTTTAAACTCTAGAAAGTCAAAATGACATAGCTCTTAAGAAACACTATACTCTAATGCACATATGCAACCATAACCAAAACCACAGGGTTTCCGAGGAGTGGCTGGTAGATTTGAACTGCTGACCTTTTGGTTAGGAGACTAGCTCTTAATCATTGTGCCCCCAGGGCTCCATATACATATACACACACACGTATGAAAACAAAAAAAAAAAACAATTTCATTCCCCACTGATTCGATTCCTACTCCTAGTGACCCTACAGGACAGAGCAGAACTGCCCCATAGGGTTTCCAAGGAGTAGATGGTAGCTCTCAACCACTGTGCCACTAGGGCTCCTACATCATTTTATATGTATATATACACACACACACACACACATATACAACATACTTTCATAAATATGCACACACACTCATAAATCAGTCAGTGAGACTGTACTAATAATGACACACTCATATGTAGGTTGTTTTAGAAAAATTTTTATCACTCAGATATGTATTAAAAAAAGGTAAATACTTCTACCAATTTAAACACAATATGATGGTATTTTAAGAAAGCCCTAAAACACCAAGACGAGATAATAAGAAAGCAAGCTACTAGCAGTAAAATAAAGGTTAACAGAGTGTAATGGTATATTTTCCCAGCATTGTCACATAATAATTGGCCTAAAGGATCATATCAAATTTCAGATCTTACAGAAATAGAAGGTAAACAATCAATTTACCATTTTACAAAACTTTGATATTTTTCTCTACTCTTTCATTTTAGTATAAAAAAAGGAAAAGTTTGAAAGTACCGGGAGCACGTTGTGTACAATAGGCTTTACTCAGGCTACACAAAAGGGTTTTATCACAATCTCTAAAATCTATTACAGAGTTCACATATATGACACAAAGTATTTAGATATTTAAAGATTACAATATCTAATTTAAATATACATATAACTAAAATATAAGTATTTAAAACCTAAAAAATGAGTTTTAAGAATGCAGTCATTAACGGCATAATTCCAAGCATTGAAAATGAAAAGAGGAGAGAAAAATACCAAAATGTTGGTATTTGAGTTCTGTCAAGAATGGACTTTTTTTTTAAGTAGCTATCTTTAATTGTGGAGCCCTGGTGGCACAGTGGTTATGAGCTCAGCTTCTAACAAAAGGTCAGTAGTTCAAATCCACCAGCCGCTCCTTGGAAACCCTATGGGGCAGTTCTACTCTGTCCTATAGGGTTGCTATGAGTCAAAATTGACAGATGGCGATGGGTTGTTTTTTTTTTTTTTTTTTTTGCCATCAATAGTTTCAAAAATTGAAAATTATATCTGCACAATTAACAAAAGTCCTCTCAACATAACACATTTAGCATAATTGAAAACTCACTGTGTACTTACGTTGTTTATCACGCCACTGACTGATGAAAACTTTGCCACACACTAGCATCTCTCCCCAGGCCACTGCTCCCTTGCTACCACCATTCCAAAGGATACCTTTGAGTCAGCATCTTGCCAGTATCTCAAAGTGGTTGTGCAGCTATTTCGTCGGATAAGGGAGTCTAAATTTTATGAATGATAATAATTTACATTATCATAGTATCTTTATTACGTTACAATACCCTGGAGCTCTTACATATCAGGTCAATATTTTATCTAACCTATTCTATTAAGTCATACGGGAGCCCTGGTGGCACAGTGGTTAAGAACATGGCTGCTAACCAAAAGGTTGGCAGTTCGAATCCACCAAGCCGCTCATTGGAAACCATATAGGGTCACTATGAGTCGGAATCTACTCGATAGCAGTGGGTTTGGTTTTGGGTTTTTGATTATGTCATATACATGTGTGCACAATTATGAGTTTTTGCAATACTCCCAGTGAAAAAGCAACAAATTCTTGATTTTTTTTTCTGCCAGAAACCAGGTGGTGATGGGGGGAATCCCAACAAAAGAAAAATGGTTGCTTTAACTTGTAATTTTTACTTTTTTGATTTATGTTTTTTTAAGTATACAACTATTGGTCTGAAGCATCTATAAACAGGCAGCAAATTAAAACCAACACAATTTTCTAAATTTTGCTTTCCTAAAAAAGATTATGTGCATCTGAAAAGATATAATCTCACCTCCGTGTTATAAGAAACCCTGTATGTTTCAAAACAAACAGTGATGTACTTTGCAGATGTTACTAGGAATCTTCCCTTGAAGTATATACATTTATGCCTGCTTATTGGTGAATGTGAAACTGTGGTCTGAAGGTTAACATAACCTCGATTACAGCCAAGAAGCTCCTTGGAGATTTAATTGGTTTGTGGAACAACTCCAACACTAGTGCCATGCTTTCTTCTTCCTTTGCCTTTCTGTTTCTCTAACACTCTCTTTTCAAATAAAAAGGAGAACGCATGGTTATGCATCATTTATAAATTACCTTGTTATTGCAAAAACAAAACACTGCTTTGAAAACCAAACAAACTCCTGCTGCAGACTCTGCCATGTCTGATGGAAGCCCTTCAAAAGAGTCCATGGTTTAATGTGGATTGTTTATGTGGAGGCTTCGATCTGTACCTGCTGTCCCCTGTCACTCCCTGGAAACCTGGCGGCAGATGTTGCAGCGTTAAGTTGTCTCTGAAGTAGCTTTCAGTCCTCGTCTCCCCACCGCAACGGAGTCAAACTACATTAGATCTCTATTTATGCCTAAGGCAAGTTTGAGAGCGCAGCTGTGTCCACCCCTACTCCTACCTTTGGTGTTTCGGGCCTCCAGGCAGTGAATGTGAGACCAAAACGGTTCTGCCGCTCTCAACTACCTCCGCTGACAATCCGGCCACTCACTGCGGTCTGGGGAGGCCACTGCCGCTGCTGCAAACAGATGTTGGCGACAACCTGCTAGCTTACACCTGGACGCGCGGCTCTAACCTCGCGCGCCGTGCGCTGAAACATTCATGACTCAAAGGAGTTCCAGCCGCAATCAAAGGCGGTGCCTGGTCTGTGTGCAGCCCGCCGACCGGGCCACCTCGGCAGGAGCTGGCGGCGCGGAAAGGTAGCGAGAGCGAGGGACAAAGAGAGAGCGTTCTCGCGTGTCTTTGATACTTTATGCCTGAACTTCAATTACTTGATCAAGGACTTCAATTCTGCAGTGGATTCTTCTGCAAATGAGCACGGTGCGGCCTCTGAGCTACAAAAGGAGAGCGTTTGGCTTGAAATTCAGCGTGACGGGATTGCAGAGTAATGTGCGTGACTCCGGATTTAGGTATATGTACGCTGATTTGTTTATTAAACTAAGCTCTTAAGAGGCTGAGTCTGCAGTAAACAATTTATAAATAAATGGCAAGATTGTTTTCTAAGGTAGAAAACATGCTGTTGGCTAGGCAGAATATATTTTGGAACCATCAGCCACAATCTGAGAGTCATTGTGACTTATTGTCTCTCAAGCAGCATAAAGTTTGTACCGTCTTTTTTTTAAGAAAGACCGTGCCTATTACGTCCTTTAAAATTCAGGTATGAGAAAACATTCCCATTTATTTCTTGACAATATAGAATAAACATCCATTTTAAACGACTAGAAAAATTTTCCAAAATTATTCTTAATTTCTACAGTGTACAAATTTCTTTATAATCACATGTACCTATGCATGCACACATACACACACACCTTCTGTACCATTATGCAAATATATCATAAGAAGCATAACCATCAGTAAATATATACATGTATATACACACATACGTTTATGAGCAAAGAAAGTAGAAAAATGTTTGCAAAACGCATTTATCAATTTACATACTGATACAAAAGTTTCTTTAAAAAGAATTGGCCTTGAGTAGACAGTAACATTTGTTCTAATGAATTATTTGCTACGCATAGACAAATCTTTTTAGAAAGAATCAACGTCTCTAACCTAAGCTGATATAATACTACTAACAAATTTCCTAAAACGTAATGAGAAAATTCAATAGCAAAAATAGATTTCTTGAAATAAAAGAGATAAATTAAACTGCCTCAAAGGAAAATGAGCGTCTGTTATGGATTGAATTGTATCCTCCAAAAGCATGGGTTGTAAATCCTAACCCTTATACCTGTGCTTGGAGCCCTGAGGGCACACAGTGGTTAAGAGCTTGGCTGCTAACCAAAAGGATGGCAGTTCGAATCCACCAGCCACTCCTTGGAAACCCTGTGGGGCAGTTCTACTCTGTCCTATAGGGTCACTATAAGTCAGAATCTACTCAATGGCAGCAGTATACCTGTGGTTATACTGTAATCCCATTTGGGAAAAGATTTCTTTGTTACATTAATGAGACAGTATTACTGTAGGGTATGTCTTATGTGAATCTCTTTTGAAATATAAAATAAACAAGCAAGTGAGCAAGCAGAGATGGGGGAAGAGAGATGCCAAGCCACATGAAGGTCACCCAAAAACATAGCTCGAAAGAGACAAAGACCTTCCTCCAGAGCTGATAGAGGCTACCTTCCCCTAGAGCTGGCACCCTGAATTCAGACTTCTAGCCTCCTAAACTGTGAGAAAATAAACTTCTGCTTGTTAAAGCCACCCACTTGTAGTATTTCTGTTTTAGCAGCATTAAATAACTAAGACAACATCTCTAATGTAAATATATGAAAATTTTTGTAAGTTAAATCTTTGACTTAATTTAAACTGTTTAACTTAGTTTAATCAAGTATTTGATTGGTTTGAGGGGAGTAAAGATGTAAAACACCACATTTTAGCCTTCTTTACGGTGTAGCCATGAGTTGGAATCAACTCGACAGCAACCAACAACTTTTCAGAATCCAATCACAGGGGACTGTGGTGATCCAAAGCTACCAAGAGTACTCCAGGACTAATTTTTCTCATCCAGTGACTTTATGCTCTGGTATACCATGAAAGGAAACCTGGTGGTGCAGTGGTTAAGAGCTACGGCTGCTAACCAAAAGGTCGGAAGTTCAAATCTACCAGCCGCTCCTTGGAAACCCCATGGGGCAGCTCTACTCTGTCCTATAGGGTCGCTATGAGTTGGAATTGACTCAATGGCAGTAGGTTTGGTTTTTTGTTTGCTTGTTTACACCTTGAAAACTAAACACACACACACACACACACACACGCTGAGGTAAATTCATTTTCCCCTTTCTTCAAGCAAATATATATGAAATTTACATATATATATATATATATATATACGGAAGAGAGGAAAGGGAGGAAGGAAAAAGGAATAAAGCATTCTAGAGGCAGTGCAACCAGAATAGTAACAGAAAGAACTGTTAGTACCCTTCAGTTGCCTTAATAAAGCATGGAAAGCTAATTCTATTAATATATTGGAATAAATCTTGGTGCATAATTCTATTACTTAATCTTTGGGAAATACGTGTTACAGTTATGTATGTATGGCAGATAGAGTTTACACTGGAATTAGTTTGACCAAATAAGCAAGACCTAGTTGGTAATGTAGGCTGACAGAAACCCAAATATTCATAATAATCTTCGTGGAAACATGCAAAATGGAAAGCTGGAAAATAAAAAGAGTGCCAAAGATTTCTCAAGTTGTCTAAAGGGAAGAGGCTATATGCTGATAAATATAGACTTGACACCAAACCCCAGTCTAAAAAATATTAAATATTTTATAAAAGTGCAAGGAGCACTAGGAAGAAACATAGGTGCAAAAGTGCAAATCATGTCATAGGTACCTGATTTTCCTGATCAAAAAATATTGCATGGTTGGTCTGGTCAGATGGAAGAATACATAAATATATATTATACCTTAATTTTAGCAGTGAATTTAGTAAAAATTTATTAAATATTCTTGTGAGTAAGATGGTAAAGTGAGGTTGTGCTGTTGGGTGGGTTCCTAGCTTTATCACAGCAGTGTCACTTAACTGTGGAGTGTTGACCTGTGGGGAAAGCTTCTCATGGAGTGCCATACTGAGTTTTTAACAGTGGCTTGAAATAAGTTGACAACAATTTGCAGGTGGCAAAATGTTGAAAGCAGCTAAACTAAAAAGAATAGGTATTATGATGAAAGATTAAGTCAGATTGCATCAGGCACACATAGAATTAGATATATATTTGATGGGAAAAAATCAATTACTTGATCCAATAGCTGGCATTTACTAAGCTTAACGTAAAGACCTGCATTTAAGTAAAAACAAAAAACAAAACCATAAATAGCATAGGGGTAAAGTGGAAAAATTGGGGTTTTAATCACACACAATAAAGGTTTACTGTCTTTTATCTATATATCTAAAATCCAAAATCTTTGAAAACTGAAAGTTCTGTCCTAAGTTTGGAACCAGAATTCATTTGGAAGCAACATCTAACCTGAATTAACTTAAGACTATTTATAGTCTCTATATATCCACTTGTAATAATTAATATTGCTGTAGCAAAATGTCTGAATGATGTGACTATAAGATGCTGCTTTACATAATATATGACATATGGACTATATCACATTCTACTATCTGAAAAACTCTGAATTTTCAAACAATTTGACCTCAAGAGTTAGAACAAAAGGCTTTACAACGATATAAGTCAAAAGTATAACCAACTTACTAAACAGCAAAAGAAAGTTTGGCCAAAATAGTGGAAGAAATTATTCTTGAATCATGGAAAAATAATGATTGAACTGCTCACAGAACATGTGGAATATTCTAGTACTATAAAAACAATGTTAAATTTTCTTGTTGTCTAAGAAAGTGCCTAAAACATGTTAGGCATTAGGTAAATATTTGTTGAATAAATGAACGAGTATAACGCATCATTAAAAGTAAACCAACAGATCAAATTATCCAAACACAAAGATATCCTCTATTCCCAATCTACCTTTCTGATTTTAATTCTTCTCTGCCCTCCCCTCCACCCTAAGA
The DNA here is from genome assembly GCF_000243295.1 of Trichechus manatus latirostris. NCBI lineage: Eukaryota > Metazoa > Chordata > Mammalia > Sirenia > Trichechidae > Trichechus > Trichechus manatus. The sequence goes on along the minus strand of NW_004444041.1, from coordinate 3,952,746 downwards.
TTATCTAGCAATCGGCTGCTTCTGTGACTCTTCTCATGATGCTTCTTCTATGGAAATGCTCATTCCATCTAACGCCAGCTACTGAAGTCCTATCCATTTTCAAAGGTACAGATAGAATGCCTGTCTTTTTGAAGTGGCTTTCCCTAATTCCTCGAGAGAGAGTTAACCTCTCTTCCTCTATACACTTAGGAGTACGTGACACTTAATTCTAATACAGCCCAGATCACATTCCAGAATAAATATCATTTATGTATATGTCTTGTTTCCCAAACACATTTTAAGCTTCTTAAGAGCAAGTGCTACTGTTTGTATCCACCCCTCAGTAGTACTTGATGCCATTACTTGTGTGCATTTATCATCAAAAAATTATTGAATTGAATCAAAATTAGTAGAAATGATGATAAGCTAAACATTAACGCTGAATCATGATAGTTAAAAAATATATATAAAGTATTGTCATGAAGGCAGAAACCAATGTCTGCTTTTGCTAGCTACTGCATCTTCAATGCTAGCACCATCCAGTACTTAATAAGGTGAAAATGATTGAACAAATGAACTAATATCTAACCTGAGGAGGAAAATAAACCTAAAATGATACGGGAAAACAATTTTAAAATACGTGAAGTGAAGGTCAAGCATGCTGAAGAGGAAGTAGATTTGTTACATGTGTTCCAGAAACAGAACTCCAGATCACGCATGAATTTAAACAGAGAGACAAATTTAAACATAAGAACTTTCTGTTAACCACAGTGGTCTGGTAATGAGAGAGGCTGCTTCATAAGCCAGTTGATTGTCTCTACTTTTGGTCCTAAAAGAGGGTAAATGATGATCTGTTGGGAATATTCCAGGAAGATGTTCTTAAATTGGATTTCCTAAAAGTTGAACTCAGAGGTTATTAAAATTCCCTCCATCTCATAGAAATACAATTTTAGGATGTAGACCCTTTAGTGTTTTAATCACCAAATTAGAACTTTATAATATTAAATAACTTAGCTTGTTACAATAAGATAAATTTTATCAATTATTTCAACCTTTAAAAAACAGCCTATCAGACTTGAATGAACATAAAGACCTCTTAAGTTGAATAATGAACTTTACTCTCTTGTTAGAACAGAATGATGATCATGTTGACTCAATGAAATAATCCTAATATTACAAACAGTATTGTGTCTCTCAACCAAAACTAGCCATTGATACGTAAGAAAAGATTTAAAACATTTTTTTCTTAGATTGGTACAATAGGAAATAGTGCTAATACATTATGGAAATTAAAAACAGACAAGCCTCAAATAAGTTTCCTTGGTGGGGGTAAAATACATACATATATATACATATACACATATCACCATCACAGACTTCTCTAATTCTTTGTAACTTCGAAAAAACTTTCATATAGTCAGAAAATTAGATTACAGCAACTATTAGAGACAGGGAAATACATACTTATACCTAAGGAAACTGAGGTTTTGAGGCATTTTCCTTAGGCCTCATTGCTAGTAAATACTAGAGAAAGACTTTCAGCTACTAATTTCTAGTCTGTCCTTCTGACTGGGTAAGACCTCAGAATGTAATGTCTTCTAAGTCAAAGGTTGAAGCAATGAGTGTGCTTATTAAAGTATGAGTACACATGACCATAACTGGTATGTATTACTTGAAAAAGGACTGGTGTTGAACTACAACTTGAGGATGCATTCCAACAAAAGATAATAATTTAGTAAGCACCCTATGTAATAGAAATTTGAGTAGACAAAAGTAGTTCCTTCCTCAAGTGTAATAAGAGCTTTTTTATTGTTTATTATTATTTCACCATTTCAGTATATTGACCAAGACTCATTTTTTTTCCCAGCACATGCCCACATACAAACCTCATCTCCTTCCTGAGGTCGCATCAAGGAGACACGGTCGTACTGTCGCCGCAACAAAGCCCAGAGTGCATCAAGACGCCCCTAAAGAGAAAGGTGTCTTGTAAATTCCCAGGGAATGTATTCAACTTCTGTTTACTGAATAAATGAAGAATGGAAATGAAGAAAGTGAAGTCTTATTCTCTCTCTTTGTCCTTTTTTAAATTAAACTATGATAAACAAATAAATACTTGGAGGTTCTTATTGTCAAGAAAGTATTTTGTTGTCTGAATGTAAAATGAATGTCCGCTATTTGATCAAATCTTATTTTTATTCTATCTTATTTTTCCACCTTTTTTTAATTTTGAATTTGTCTCTGTGAATCTTTTTTTCCCCTTGCTAGTAATTTTTTTTCTGTTTAAGAAATTGTCCCAAAATTGAGTTGATAAGAGGTGATGTGAAACAGGTACTCTCAAACACCTCCAGTGAGAATGAAAATTGATTCAACACTTTTAGGAAGCAATTTGGTGATATCTATCAAGTGCTTTAAAAATGTCCATGTCTCTTGGGTTCTGTAATTCCATTTCTTTGAATATAGTCTATAAAAGAAAAAAAAAACCAATATGCAACTACTATACTACAGTCTTGACTTTCTGGTATCCAAACCTTACCCAAAGTCTTCTTTCAAAAAATCATAGTTATGGATGTTTACTTAGTTCATCTGTTTCTTTATATTCTAAGTATTATTCTTGGATCAGGTAAATTAGAGGCTTGTTGTCTTATACCGCACTTATTTTGGCTCCCTGTAAAATTGTTTTGTTTTGTTTTTAAAATTGTGCTTTGGCATGTTGCCAGTGCTCTACATTGAGGTATAAAATTTGCTGTTATATGTAATGTGAAAAGATTGTTAGAGAAGAGATTCACTGTCATAGGTCTCCAGATCCGGGTCTCCTGTGTTCCAGGAAAATTTCTGCCTCATAGAAACAACTTTGAAGTATATTTTTATCTCATATAGCTATGAATCTTGTAACTGATATCATGTTTTCCACTTTGCTATGGTAACACTGTTACACCCCCTCCTCACTTATTGACATGGTTAGGTTCCAAAACTAGGGCATTATGTGAAAATCGGCGTTATGTGCAAAGGGAGGATGACCATATGACATCACATCACAAAATAGAGGATGACTACATCATTACATAATTGCCAAGTTACATCATTACATAACTGCCAAACCACTGAGAATCATGGCCCAGCCAAGGTGACACATAACTTTAACATTACAGCCAGCATTACTCTCACCTTACACCTTGGCATTTGTTATTGCCAGATGTACGCTATTAATGCGCAAAACAGATAGTAGATTTTTTACTATTGTCATAAATGCGAAATTTCGGATAACATGGTAGTCAATAAATGAAGAGTAGGTGTATACTTTTGTATTTATGTAATAAATTTTATTTATAGTTAAGCTGCCTCAAATACCTTATGAAATGAGAGTTAATATGTCATTTTTTAATAAAAAGCTAAAATACCTACAAAAAGATATTCATTGCAGTGTTACTTATAACAGGTTTGATACTGGAAATTATACATCCAAAAATAAGTTAATTATGTATAGCCACACAATTTATATCATGCATCCATTAAAAGTGAGGATAACTAGGAGTTTATAGTAACATGGGTAAATGCTTATTTATAAATTCAATATGTGAAAAAGTAGAATAAAGGAGTTCTATATAGAATATGATCTCCACTATATAGAATATTCTTTTGAAAACTGGGAGAATATATTCATTGCATTGTGAAATGATGGATATTTTTTCTTCCTTCCTGAATAAAAATAAATATTTTAACTATTATATTAAATGTTTTAATGTAATAAATTATTTTTTATATTATCTTAGTCAACTAATAATCACATTATTATATAATTATTAGATGATAAAGACCATGGTGAACTCACTAAATCATGAATAACAAATATCAATTAAGACAATTCCTCATCTAAAATGACTCATTGATTTAAGTATGGTCCTAAACTTCTAAATAAATTCTTCAATTACCTACCCATCTCAGTCAATTATTTAGTCCTCCTTCAAATAGTTGGAGGAGGAGACCTAAAAAAGCTACAGTTTCTAGAAGGTTTATGCTCAACTGCATGAAATTACCTTAATTGGCGTGTACCACTTTGTCTGAGGAGGCTGGTATGTGGGTTTGGGCTTTGGTGGTCTAGGCCTGATGGGTTCCTCTGTTTCTTCAGGAATAGTCACCACAGCATTTTTGGCTTTTTCTAGCCTTGCACCTTCCTCAGTAGATCCTTTATCACCCCAACGAACCTTTAAAATAAAAGGGAAATACTAGTATCAGACATACAGTGTCCTAGAGGAACAAACTCTTACACAGCCTATGGTCCTATGGTCCACTATCTCAGAATGAAAGCAAATTGACTATGTATTAAAAAAAACAACAGAAAACAAAAATGAGCTGCCATGGAGTAGATTCCAAATCATGGCAACCCCATGTGTTTCAGAGTAGAACTGTGCTCCATAGGGTTTTCAATGGCTGATTTTTTGGAAGTAGATCACTAAGCCTTTTTTCTTAGGTGCCTCTGGGTGAACTCAAAAAGCCAGCCTTTAGGTTGGCAGCCAAGTGCCTTAACTGTTTGTACTACCTAAGGACTCCTGACGAGGTATACTGATTCCAAGTTCATTTTCTTCTGATATTTAATATGTTTCTCACTCCTCATTTATTTAATATTGAGATCCTAAAAAAGAGTCCCTTCATAAATATCTGGAATCAATTAAATTTGAAGCAATTATTTCTCCATAGTTTCAAAAGACGAGTTAATTTGTGGTTTACATAGGAAATGCATGACAGTTTGTAACTCTATTCTCTAACTGGGTATGCTCCCTTACTAGGTAAACAAATACCCATGTATACTGATGATACTGGGAGAAATTGATGATGATGTTGATAATAACATTTTTTGAGCAATACAATGGAAATCTGATGGATCACAACAGAACATTGCCCAACTTGCTTGCTTTGGACACATCATCAGGAGGGATCAATTGCTGGAGAAAGACATCATATTTGTTGAAGTAGAGGGCCAACTAGGGTGAGGAAGACCCTTGGTGAGATGGATCAGCACAACAGCAGCAATAATGGACTTGAACATGCTGGCAATTACGAATATGATGCAGGACCAAGCAATATTATCTTCTGTTGCCATGAGTCAAGTCGGAGTTGACTTGATGGCAGCTATCTATCCATCTATGTACCAGTCTCTCATTTAATCTTCACAAAAACACAATGAAACAGATACTATAGTTGTTTCTAGATAAAGAAACTGAGGCACAGAGAGCTTAAATGATGTTCCCAAAGCCCCACAGCTATTAAGTAGCAGGGCAGGGATTTGAACCTAAGCAGTCTGAAAGGGATTTATAAGTTTCAAATAGGTTTAAATTTTACAAATGTAACTCACAACAAAAAAGTCAACTGCTCTTTCCAAACTTTTCATCAAGTTTGATAAGGCAGAAAGTATGACTTAAAGATTTAGTTTTTGGAAATAAAATAATTATATACGATTTTTCTTTACTTTTTATATAAAGTAGCTTTCAATTTCTTTAGCTCTTGTGTTCATCTGCATAAGATTATTTGGCATATGAATTTTTCATTGAGGAAGACAAATTTGAAAAGACTCTGCTTTGAAAAGAAGAACCCAGGAAGACCAGGGAATTCCACAAATTTCAGAGAATCTCCTTCTCTGAAAATCCCTGACATTGAAAACTACAGGGTTAAATGATTATTTTCTTTATTTTGCAAGAAACAGGAATTAGGGCCAACTCTGAGCCTAACTTTTTCACATGTTGGCATGTGAGTAAGATGTGGTCCCCGGACAAAGGCTTTGTCCAATCAGGCGGTGGTAGGGAAGTCCTGTGAAAACCAAGCACATTTCCAAAGACCACAAAGATAAGGCAAGTGGAACTCTAAAAAGAAGAAGGCCTATTCAGGGCACATAATGACTCACTAAAGAGATTTCTACAAGGGGAAAAAAATTAAATACTTTTTAAAGCATTTTAATGACCTGAATTAGTAGGCAGGGATACAGATGATCACTGTTCATAGAAAGAACTATTCACAGCTTTTTGATAAGGTTACTTAGATGTTTTTACCTCTTTTTTACTACAATTTTAAAATGAGCTTTCAATTTCAAGTGGACCCTGCTGAGTCATTAAAATGTATCTGTATCTTTCAGTTGTGATCAGTGGTACTAGAATGTTCTTTATGAGGTTGTTAAAATTGTTTTAAACACCATTAAACCTTTAGAGCTACATAGTTGGCTTTCTTTCCAGAGAAATGACCTTCTCTTTCAAATTACAGTGCCTTCAACTAGATAAACTAAAACTTACAAAATTTTTAGATATAGCAAAATTGAATTAAAAACTCTAAAACCAAGGTTGTGAAGTCTCAATTTTAAGGAAAAAAAAAAAGTAGATACACAATTAAGTAAACATATGCACTTCATAACTCAGAGAAGTAAATCAAAGTAGAAATATAAGAAAATAAAATTTAAGTCTATTCAGAAATGATGGATTTTAAAAAACACAGATCCCCACTTAACATTCATGGTTGATACAGTAGAGATAACAGTAATCATATTTTTTTTCAACTATTACTGACACCATCCTCAGATAAACAGCACTAAGCTAGATGAACTAGAGTTAACCTATGTGGCATTTCTAAGGATTCAGCTATCAATAGACCATACCTATGGAATTATAGTTGCTAAGGACCTAGAGGAAAATGATTAAATGAAGTCATTAGTATGAGCTAATTTTTTCATTAGCATCATCATCACCACCCACAACAACACAACAAACAAGTCTCACTTATAAAATCTCTAAGTCTAAACTTAGAACCATTTTAAGAGACTATGGTATACTTTACAGTTTTCATAAAACTCTTAAAAGATATTATATATACATATATGTACAAATTTGAAAATGTTTTTAATTTGACCACACTGAGATAGTAAAAAGGATGAAAGAGTAACAAGAATAGCTTGCTAAAAGGAGATTTACTGGATTAATATATCTGGCTTTCTTACTATGTAAAAAAAAAAAGTAAGTGTAAGCTTGATAGCTAAATTAAGCTTGATAGCTAAATTCTTCCAACTTCACTTGCTTTCATTATTAAACACTGAAATCTCATAATTTCCAGAGTATATGTAGATGGCTGTGAAGCTGCATCATAGAGGAGTAATTTCAGAATCCAGAAAAGAAACTAGAACATTTTCACGTTGAACTGGCAGAAACATTCATTTGAAGTCATTAGGTATAGTGGATGAGTTGAACTAACAACTGATATTTACATCAACTCAGTTCTAGACTTCTGCAAATTGCCATTACCATAGTGTTTAAATATTTAAAGGAGTAAGAAAAATTCTAGGTAAAATTCCTGTAAAACCCAAAAACCCAAACCCACTGCTGTCCAGTCGATTCCAACTCATAGCAACCCTCTAGAACGTAGTAGATCTGCCAGCGCTGTAAATCTTTACGGAAGCAGAGTGCCACGTCTTTCTCGCATGCAGTGGCTGGTGGTTTCAAACTGCCAATCTTTCGGTTAGCAGCCAAGAGCTTTAACTTTAACCACTGCAACACCAGGGTTCCTAAAATTCCTATACTAGCTTAAAATAACCATAGTTATTAAGATTTGTTCTTTAATTCAGATTTGCTCATAATTTCTACGATTCCTTTTACTTTTCCTCCAGTTTAAGATTTTATTTTTTGATTATTGAAAAGTCCGGAATCTCCCTGACTTCTTTTTTCCTCCCCATTTCTTCCTCCCTAAAGCCAGTGGAAACAACTAATCTACTTTTGTCTCTATGCATTTGTGAAGAGGCATGCTTCTAAAACAAATTGTTTTTCTGTTTTCCTACTCCAAGTTTAAATAAATTCATGTTTGCAAAATTTTAATAACACTTAATTCTCAATTTCAGAGGACATATTCAAAATTAACGGGTCTTTCTCAGCCATATTTGAGAAATTTAGTAAAAAAAAAAGATGATTATGCATTGTGTTTGTCTTTATAATGTCCACATTTGCTTTTCCATTTTTTTCTCATTCATATAAATTTATGGAATAGTCCATACAATGTAGTCAAAATTAGCCAAGGCTAACATAGGCTCAGAGCTGGCTAAGTCCTTTTCACAAATTTTCTTCAATGGATAAGATGAGGAGACACTATTTTACATATTAAAAGTCAATAACTCTTGAAACTTGAAATGGGATGTGCAGGAGCCCTTGGCTCTTTTGATCGTAAACCAGTAACCTTCCTTTTAATTCAGGGCCCATTTAGTGACTAATGCTTACTCTTCCCTCTTACTTGGAAAGAGAACTCAATCTTTGTAACACCGGCATATTGGGCAACCAAAAAGCTGACATTTTCTTTTAATGTTTTCAGCGGGAACATTATTCATGCATTTAAGGCTAACATATCCTTACCTTATTCTCATGTTGTATTTTACATGTATAGATTTCAAAAGGGAATTAAATTTATTATTCTGAGTTTAAAAGTAGCGCATGCTCATTTTCAAATAAATTTGAAAAAAATAGGGAAATAAATACCACAAAGAATCTTTCCATCCAGACAAAGCTACTAACATTTTGTGCCATGTACTATCAAAGGTTCCCACTCTTACCTAAATCTTTTTACACACACATTTTGGGATGAGACTAAGTAAAGTCAAAATAAATTGCAATGGATCATATTAGTATATCTGTGTCTAATAATGTTATACATTTATAAGTGTATTTTTCTCCATACAGGAACATCCAATCCACTCTTTCCCTATGCCTCCAAACCTAGAATTATACAACAAAGGCAAGTGGAAGGAAAATGATCTTCCTTCTGTGTCAAACAACAAGATCTAGGCCAACAAGAGAACCATATTCTTTGTACTGTGTGATATTCCCAATTATCCACATGTAAACACATAAGCAATTTCTTCTCCAAAAGACAAATTTAACAGCTTCTAGCACCTGCCTTTTGCCATGGCTTGTTAGTAAAGGTGTACCTGCCTCAGAGGATATTTCAGTAATAAAGTGGCACACTCTTAGGGAAAATGTGCATTATTTTATGATCTAATGTGGTCAGGAAAGTGAGACTCACCACCAGATGACTGGAATAAATACTTTGGTAATGACAATCATGTTAAATACATCTGGGCCTCTTTGAAGACTACCAAAACTTATTGTGAAAAGAGGAAGCTCTCCTTGGGACCCTGAATTGTACTGAAAAGAGAAAATTACAATAGTTGGAAGTTGTTAATTAACTTATTGATTTTTGCTGGCAGCAATGGGAGAAAGCAGATACACAGTGGGAGACATGTAAAAGGATTGCAAAATACATTAAAACTGTTCTTATCAAGAAGAAAAGTTAAAATTGAGGAAACATTTAGTCATAAATATTATCCAGAAAAGATCCAGGGTTAAGTAAAAAAGATGATACTAGGATATTAAATCATGAAAAGTATAGTTTTCATGACTTACTAATCCCAGAATTATATAACCAGGTGACATTTAGTTCTATTGCACATAAAATTGCCATTAGTCATAGTCTACTCAATAGCAGCTATCTACCTATCTAATGAGGAAAAAATGCCAAGATCTATGTTTAATAACAAAGTCAATTACCAATGAAAAAATTTCTAAAATTGCTCCTTGGGATGGTATGCTGGCCTGCCTATGCTATTGTTAAGGGCTCAGAACTGGCAACAATTGCTTATTATTAATGAATTCATCACTTTTAAAAAATATTTCTATGGTGTTGAGAAAAAATTTCATTTGATTTTTAAGATATAATATTAAAGTTCAATTTGAATCAAATTCTATAAATGACATTTACTATTAATTATGGTAGTTCATAAGTAGTAATAAAAAACTATTAAAAAGCCTTAGAGATGCTTCCTGTATGTTTGTGATAAGGTCATACCCATACTATTGAATATTTTAACATTTTCTCCTCAAATAGTACAGGGCCATTAGATCTTTTCAAAGACCAGCATTGTTGCAACTTTAAGTGGTTGGCTTCCTCAAAGTTGACGTTCTGTGTGGTAATTTTTTCCAAAACACTAAGAAAAGCCCTAGCTTTGTCTTGCCCTTTGGAATTCAGAGGTCTTATCAATGCAATTCTTTGACTAATGAAGACAGTTGTTCTTGAACACTTTTAAAATGGAAAAGATGATTCCATAGGAAAAAAATTATCCAGAAAAGAGCCAGTATTAAGTAAAAAAGATGATACTAGGATACTGAATCATGAAAAATACAGTTTTCATGGCTTAATAGTCCCAGAAATACATATTCCAGATTAGCAACTTCTATTTTTTGAATGATACCAACCTCCATTCTTTTGATTCCTCCAACTCCTCGCCCACCATAATAGGAAGCATCTACAGTTGGCCATTTCTTGGTAGGCAGTGGTTCTTCTTCCTTCTTTGTTGGTATAATTTTTTAAAAATAGATTAATTTCTCAAAATACCGTTTAATCATAACTGACATTTAAACCTTTTTCTAAATAATGCTATTGAAATGGAAAAAATGCAGTAAAATTTACATACAGGGCATGTGAAATACATTTATTTATGCTTACATGCATAAATTTCAGGTGGAGTTCTAGAGGATATGGGGACTTTTTCCCTTCCTCAAATTTTGGGATTCTCCCTTATACCACTCCTAGGTGGCAAGGAGTTGCTCCTTAACTGAGCATCATTATCTATTAATCACTTCTTATTTAAAGATATAAAACATAAAAATTAGGACAGCATTTCAAGAACCATTTAAATCATCAATGTATAGTAACTTTGATCTTTGTGAAATCTGAACTAAAAAGATCAGCTGTTAAGAAACTGAAAATGCACAACAATAGTACATCCCATATTTCATGTTGCTAAAAATATTTTGTCACACAGAGTAATATAAACACAACAATCATTTTAAAGAAAGTATTAACATTTTAAATTACCAGATATATCTTCCAACCTTTTTTAAATGAAATAAGTGACAACAGAGCTATTGATATATCTCTATAAAAAGTGTATTAAACCATTGATTCTTAAGGCCAGTCTACTTTTTACCAATGTGTCAAAGTCCCATCCCTCTAGCACATGAAAAAAATCATAAGAATAAAAATAACAATTGAGTTTCATAAATTTAAAAGTTAATACATAGATATTATAGTCTTCTAGCAACACATTTAACTGGTCAAATTTGGGGATAACATCTAGATATAGGAAAAGAAAAAAAAAACCCAAAGCACTTTACTTGAAACTTACTTACCTCTTTTGGTGGAGGGGGTGGTGGTCGAGGGGGATCCTTGATAACCTGTCCAAAAAAAAATCATATGTAGAAACTTTAGTGACATAGGAGTAAATAGTAAGAATGTTTAAAAATAATTAGATTAGTAAAGCACTGTAGTGGCTCCAAAGATAACCCCCAATGAATCTTGCCTCCTAATATTTATGCCCCTCTCTTTGAATCTGACTAACTTCTGACCAATAGAATAAGGTAGAAACGGCAGTAAATGATTTTTGAGGTTAGGTCAAAAAAAGCTTTTTAATTTTTCCTAAGTCACAATGAGTTAGAATCAACTCAATAGCACCCAACAACAACACCTTTGGAACATTCACTCTGGGGAAAACCAGCTATCATGTAAGGCTGCCTCGAAGCCTAGAATTACACAACAAAAATTCATTGAAATTTTTCACCTCAATGAATATCATACAGAGAGGCTAGATGGTGAGAGAGAGAAACTTGGCCAGCCCCTAGCTGCTTGAGCTATCCCAGCTGAGGTGCCAGATGCATGAGTGAAGAAGCCATCTTAGATAGCCAGCCCAGTCAAGCTTTCAGATGACTCCAGTCCAACTGACACCTGACAACTGCATGAGAGACCCTCAAGTGAGAATCTCCTCACTGAGTCAGTATACCCACAGAACTCCAAGGACACTAAATTGTCCTTTGAAGCCATTTAATTATGGAGTTATTTGTTAGGCAGCACTAGATAAGACCTGCACTAGTACCAAGTGCCGTGGAGTCAGTTCAGACTCATGGCGACCCCATGTGTGTCAGAGTACAACTGAGCTCCACAGGTAAGAAGCACTTACTACAGGAGCCCTGTTGGTGGAGTAGTTAAGAGCTCAGCTGCTAACCAAAAGATCAGCAGTTCAAATCCATGAGCTGCTCCTTGGAAACTCTTTGGGACGGTTCTGTTTTTTTTTTTTTTTACTAGTTACAAAACTCTTTCACACACAGTAGCTCATTTTATCCTTGTTCTATGATATAGATGACGACAGTGGTCATTCAATGGTAGAATTCTCGCCTGCCATGTCAGAGGCCTGGTTCAATTCCTGGCTTGTCTGTCAGTGGAGGCTTGGATGTTGCTATGATGCTGAACAGGTTTCAGAGGAGCTTACAGATTAAGACAGTCTATGAAAATTTATCCTGTGGATCACAACAGTTCAACGCCATTGTACACAGGGTCACCATAAGTCGAGGGCTGACTCAACGGCAGCTAACAACAACAACATGATATAGATATTATCAGCTTCATTTCATAGATGAATAATAAGACCAAAAAAAGTTTAATGACTTTTACGAAGTTTCACTAAGTAAGCGGTTCTTCTGAGTCAAAACCCAAACATTTTTCACTAAATTACAATATGTTTCCCTCAAATATAGCAAGGATTTACAAGCAAAATCTTCCTGCTATGACTCATTGACACATTTTCATAAATTGATAACAAAAAAGTGAGCTTTTTTGGATAAGATGATCTGAAAATTAACAATCTCTTTCCTTACCTTTTAACCTAGATATAAATAAACTTTTTAGCTAAGATTCCTTTCCTGTGAATTACTACTCAGTATCTCCTCTCATGAAATCTTCTATGACTAATTCTTTATTTGAGAGAAAATGGGGCCAAAATCTTAATTTGAAATGCTCTTCACTGGTTTGTGGGTATCTGGACTTTTATATCATGATAATAGAAAACCTTAGACCAAGTGCTAATGGCTTCTGGAAAATGAGGTACACTTCCACGTCTCTATACTAAGAGCAATCACTGTTTGAAAATATAATTGCTTCACTTCATCTAATGTCAAATGTTTCAATTATGTTATTAAATTTTCTAAAGTTTAGAATAATAGCAACTTGGCAAATGAGTATCATGAAGGAAATATTATTACTGTTTAGGATTATTAATATTATCATGAATATGTTTTTAAAATATTTCTTACCTTTTAAAGGTATACACTGAAATATTTTTAGGTGAAATGATATGATTCTGAGAATTTAATCAAAATAATTTGGAGTGGGAAACTGGATGGAGGTATAGATGAAATAAGTTTGCCAGAGGTTGAGAATCATTGAAGGTGAGTGATGGGGGGATCGTATTTTTGCTTGTACATATTTGAAATTTTTCATAATTAAAGGTTTTTTTTTTTAAATATATAATGTTATTGGTAGTGTTTAAAGAACTGGCTCATAACTGTTTGTACTTCTAATATTTTCATCTCAAATTTCACTTTCGATCTAACCCTCAGGAAAAATACAAAGTATAAGACAGTAGCTACAACTACATAGATATAACTGGACAGTAACTTAGTTTGACTGGATTCCTTTTTAAATGCTATAAGAAGTGTTTTAATTTCTATTTAACCGTTTTAATTAATTCAGTTTCATTTGATTAATAAATAAAGAATTCCAGTTCTTTCTAGTAATCTTGAAGAGTAAAAATCTGTGTTTTTTTACAGTTAGCCCAGAGATAAATGCCACTGGAGGATTAAGATGAAAAAGAATGGTTCAGTAAGGCAAAATGAAGTTAAGGTTATCAACTTACAGGTACACTTCCTTTACAAGAAGGAAGCACCTCATTTCATTACCCACTTATATGTCCAAAAGCAATAAAAGAAACCAGATCACTTCATACTCAACAAGGTCAAAACCAACCCAATCATCTTCATTTAAAAGTCAACTCTCTTTTTATCTTCCCTTTTTTCCCAAGAATATCAGTCTTTTCCAGTTGCAACCTCAAAATTTTAGTATAATCTATAAATTCTTCCTCACCTCTAAGTGATTTCAGCAAATCGCTTACCAGGTCTATCTCTCTTCACAGATGCCTGTTATTTTCTTCCCTAGCACTTATCAGTGTTGATCATCTTATTTTGCTCCAAAAAACTGTGAGTCTCAAGAGGATAAGTTTCTTGTCTGCTTTGCTCCTCACTGTACTTAGTAGAGTGACACAAAATAGACTTTAAGGATGTAAAGAAGAAAGGGAAGTTAAGAAGAAATAAAAAGAAGGGAGATGAGAAGGGGAGAAAATAGGAAGGAGAGAGGGAAGAAGGAAGGAGAGAGAGGAGGAAAAAAGAAACAAAGGAAGTAAGAAGGAAGGACTAGTGAGGGAGGAAGGACAAGGGGAGAAAGAAGGATGTTTATGGTTTTTTGTTCCACTCCCACTGTCATACCTAAAATCATAAATTCAGGATTCTCTGGATCTTAAAAGTATCTAGTACAACATTTTTCAACTCCTCCAATAAACACGCAACCAAAACTTCAATACTTTAAAAGCTTCCCACCAAGTAGTAATCCACTATGCTTACACTTCTCCAATAAAGGGAAATTCACCACCTCACAAAGAAATTTATTCCATTGGTAAGCAACTCACATTGTTTGAAAAATTTTCCCCCAAATGAAGGTAAAGCCTTCCTCTCTATAGTTTCCACTCTTAGTCCTGATCCTGATCTCTCTCTCTCACACACACACACACACACACACGTACACACATACACACACATACCTGCACACACCTTATTTTCCTTCCAGAAGAGAGCAATTGCAATTTTTGAATGCTAGAATGCTTATCATATGTCTCTTGAGACTATCCATCTCAATCATTTCTTGTAAAATAGTTCTGAGTCTTTGATTATCATGGTCAGTTTCTTTAGTACATTTTCATTTGATCAAAATCTCTCTTAAAGTGTGGCTCCTAGAACTAATAATGGCATTTTTAGTATGGCTGAGTCATTATAAGTAAGTGGTACTCAAACAAAATAGATGCACCCCCACCACTCCTCACCTCTATTCTAAGCATTTTAATTAATAACATATTGATAAAATTGATTGATAATCTATAGTTACAATAGCCTTTTTTGGCACCAGTTTCTGGCTGCTCTACTTGTTGTGCTCACTTCATGTTTAAATTAGACACCTAGCTTGTTTCTCTATGTCTAACTCATCCCTCAACCTAACCTATGTAATCAGGTCAATATTCTCCAGACACTGGCCTGATCAAGTGACTTTCCTGGTCAAAATGATTAATGGCTCAAATTCCCACAACTGAAATCAGTGAATCACTGCACCTTGTTGGAAAACCTGTACCAAACCTGTTGCCTTGAGTCGATTCCAACTCATAGCGACGCTGTAAGACAGAGTAGAACTGCCCCATAGGGTTTCCAAGGAGAGGCTGATGAAATCCAACCGCTGACCTTTTGGTTAGCAGCCACAGCTCTTAACCACTATGCAACCAGGGCTCCATCTTATTGGAAAGACCTTCCAAATCATGTCTCCACTTTTAGTGTTATGAATTCCCATTAAGTGTTCTTTAGAGTTCTCAGACTAAGAGGGATAAAGATATATTCTTCCATTACACTGAGCATAATACATCTGAACTCATATTCACTTCTTTGTGGAAATTTCAAATGTATTCTGCTTATTATCTGTTCATCTTGCAGTGGCATTTGAATATCTCAAGACATAAATAGTGTCCCACCTCTGTTCTAGATTATATTCTGAGAAATACTGAACACTCCCCTCCATGACTCTTCCTCTTTTATTTATTTTTTGCCATACTTACCATTATGTATAGTATCTAGTTTCAAATTAAGTTTCAAATTAAAGTCTTCCTATATCCACTGCTAACAAACTGAAACAGGATCACAAGCGGTATCTTTACATTCTTTCTCTTTACTGAAGACCCTTTTTCAAGCACCATCAGGCACAATCTTGAAAACCAAAGTCCATTCCTCAGTACATCTGTATGAGCCAACTCTTCTAGTCTCATGGTTCAAATGCCTCAGCATGGTGTGTCAGTCCCTCCACAGTTCAGCCCTAACATCCTATCTACAAACATTCCTATACATGTGCCTCTATTCCAGCCACACTGACAACCCCTTTGATTCCTCTCAATAAAATGACAACTTTCATGTTTGGTTCCACTCAGCCTTTACAGACTAGTCCACTAACTTTCTATCACTTCATCTAGAATCCTTAAAACATCTATAAACATACGTGGCTACACAACTGAGCTATTCATGCTGCAAGTAGCTTGAGCTTATATGTTTGTTTTGGAATTTTTTATTGCTCCTTAACAGAAGGCAACGGGTTTGGTTTCTGGCTTTTTTTTAAGAATGTAGATTCCTTAAGGGCAGTGATCATTTCTACTTCTTCATAAATACCACTAGTGGCTAATGAAGTGCTCTGCAAACAGCAGACGCTAAAAACATGATTGAATGTGAAGCTGAAGGAATATGAAGTTACCAATGTTCACAAAACATCATAGTCAACCTCCAAATTTAAAAGCAAAATACTGATGAATGAAGTATATGTTGCTGTGTGCCATCAAGTCGATTCCAACTCATAGCAATAAATAAGTATATAAAGAGAGATTTCCGAGAAACTAGAATATTGCTAATTCCAAAGATAATGAAACATCACCTTCTTCTTTCAACCAATAAGGTCAGAGAACTAATGAACTCAATAGCAGATGGGAAGACATAAGACCATCCCAAGTTTCTTCACCAGCAAAATAAATTGAATTAATTCTAGGTCTCTTCCAACATGAAAATTCTAATAGAATGATAAAAAATATATATATCATAATATTTCCACAAGGTTCTTTTGTTTCTATGTCTTTCCATTAAGTTTATCCATATTTCTATATGCATTTGTATTTGCCTTATTCCATAAGGTATATTGGCCCAATAATGTATAATTAATCTTATAAATAAGTAAATGTATGGCTCCTGCATAAATTTAAAGTTATTTTAAAATCCAGGCAAGTATATTTTTTACACTATTAACACAGAAACAAAGCCCTTTAAACTCTATCTACATGACATTTTGATTCAGTAAATTAAGAGGGACAACCACCACAACAGATAACAATACCTTCAGAAGCTAAAACACAGCTAAAGCTCATCTGTGCACTGTTACTACTATTAACAACCACTACCTTGTATTGGTGCTGCCACATAGTGCACATTTTATATTTCTCTTATTTTCATACTAATCTTGTATGGTTACTACGCATATTTGCATTTTAAGTATAAAGAAAGGAGTTTCTAACTTCAACAACTTCCCCAAGGATATATAAAGGGTAAACACTGGAATTTCTTCCTAGGATTCAAACCCAGGAACCAGGTCCATCAACCTACAAACTTTGAGTTGCAACTTCTTCTGCCACTTGACATCCTCTTAAAATAAGTTTTGGGCTTCAAAGGGAAAGGATACAGAAGGAAAGGCTGATGATTTGTTGAGTAGCTGTTACTTGTTAGGATGGATGGATGGATGGATGGATGGATGGATGGGTGGATGGATGGATGGGTGGATGGATGGATGGACGGGTGGATGGATGGATGGACGGGTGGACAGATATAGTTTCATTCAGACCTTATAACAACTCCTAAGACAGAGGTCATTACAGCCATTTCATAGAGACATAACATGTTAATTAACATGCCCAACATCACTCACCTAGAAATGTTGGAACAGGAAATAAAATATTTTTTTGTGATGTTTCAAAATACGCCCTCTCTCCACTATACCACACTGTCTCATAAATAACAACAATAACAACAAAACCATTGCCGTCGAGTCAATTTCGATTCATAGCAACCCTATAGGACAGAGTAGAACTGCCCCCACAGAGTTTCCAAGGAGGGCTGGTGGATTCGAACTGCCGACCTTTTGGTTAGCAGTCATAGCTCTTAATCACTGTGTCACATAAATAACAAGGAGGATGAAAAAAATCATCTTAAATTATTAGGCTCAAAATCCAAAAATGGCAAAAATCTGTGTCCAACTGACATCCTTACATTTTAGTAAAACTAGTGCAGGAAAAGAGGAAATTTTACTGCTATTCCTAACACATTTAAAAAAAACAAAACAGTCATGAGAGCCCTGTTCTTACATTAAATAGTGCAGGAGCACGTTCATTTCAGAAAAGGATGTATTCATATGCACCATATTTTATGAGAATTTGCAGATTTTAAAAGGCATAATATTGCCTAGTTGCCAGGATTTTTTTCCACTTAGCATCCTTCAGCTCTGTATTGAAGATTTTGGAAAACACTTTCACCACTTTATGAACCATATGCAGAGTTTGATTCTTCTCCAATTTTTTTTTCATTTGTTATTATCATCATCAGGGAGGATCACATCTCATCTACTTAGCTGCTAGAATGAAGATTTCAGTTTGGAGGATAGCCTATTTCTTAAAAAAAAAAAGTTAGCTGCTTCAGGCAACAGTCCTTTTGATCTGCTCATTAACACTTTTCAAATGTTCGAGTGATGTGGGCATTCTTTGCGCTAGAAAATGTCAGCACTGGAGCCTGCAGCCAGCTTGATGCAATCATATGTTCTGATATTCAGAAAAAAAGTGAAAAGAACTGTCAACAGTGAACGGCTTTGGTTTAAAAAGAGAAAACGAAAAAAAAAGATACTGTACAATGACTTTCTATCAAGTAATATTTCAGAACTGATTTTTGCCAGCAACGAAAAGAAATATCCGATTCATCAAGCATGTTAACTAAGTGCCCAAGAAGAGACCATACACAATAGAGAAACCATTCTTACTATCCACAGATTTGGTTTAAAATATATATGGATTTTCCCTTCATTCTCCTCTTTCTTTATGATAAAATCAGAGCAAGTGTAGGCTTTTCCTTTGAAAAACATAAACACAAAGTTCTGTTAACATTAGTACTTGGGAAGTCCTTCTTTACTGAATGCTACAAAGTCAAATGCTTTCAACAACAAACCAAAACATGGTCTGGGTGACCTCATCTTCCCTTTCCTTTTCTCCTTGACAGACTCATCAATGTTCACAGAATTTTACATTGAACAAATAACTGGCCAGACCGGAAAAAACAAACCAAACCTGTTGCCAACAAGTTGATTCCAACTCATAGTGACCCTATAGGACAGAGCAGAACTGCCCCATAAGGTTTCCAAGGCTGTAAATCTTTTACGGAAGCAGATTGCCACATCTTTCTCCTACAGAGCAGAGCGGCTAGTAGATTCGAATAGCCGACCTTTTGGTTAGCAGCGGAATGCTTTAACCACTGCCGCACCAGGGCTCCTTAACTGGCTGGAAATCTGGACAATAGATACAATTTAAAATGTCAAATGGGGACTGGGAAGAACAGTGAGAGAGTGTGTTCTGCCAGGAGTTAAGCAAAGGTGCTGCTGTCAAAGCAAATAAACTGGGAAGCAGAAGAGTTTGATACCCTGTTCCATAAATGATGATGTCGGAAAACATCACCATGGAAGCAATAAGTCCTAACGTCACACTCTATTTCAAGGTGGCAACCAAACATAAATCACTATAATTAACGGTGCAAAGAAAGCATAGTAAAATTTAAATTACTTCTATTTTATTGTGCATTCCAAAAAAAAAAAAAATGAGGCTGCTCTCAAAGTAACTCAATAAAGGCACCAGAAGCCCTCCTCAACAATAAAAAGCAAGTGCAATGTAGAAGCATTATTACTATTTAGAAAGAACAGCACAGCTGTTGCTGGCTAAGAAAATGATTCTACAGAGCTCCAGTCAGATATATCCTCGTCATGAAAGCTCAACTTTCTTATAAGCAAATTGGGCTTTAAAAAGATAACTTTTTTAATGGCTTCTTAAATTAGGATTTATGAGATCTTTATGTAATGTCTTAAATGCACTAAGGAAAAATGAGCTTACAATTTTCCCCTGAGGATGGAGAACTTTGGCCAAGGCCACTAGAGCAAAGTGAACATTTATCATTTCCAGCATATTCAGATATTTATTTGCAGCTGTATAACACACTCTAATTGACAACACTCCAGAAAGCCTTTGTTTGCCACCTCATTAGCCTTACATCTGTAATTCTGTGGAGTGTCTGGTTATCCCCAAATGATACAACCGTAGGACTGTCATTTCTGCCATCTGATTAGTAAAACAAATCTGCCATGCCCACAGCATATCCTCCAAGCTGAACAATGATGAAAACATCCATATTTTCTGCTATCTCACTCATGATTCAATTTATAACAAGTTTTTTTTTTTTTTTTAAGCTTCCCTTGCCCCCTTTTGTAATCCAAGGATAAAGGAAGGATACTGATGTCTTTGTTAAAGAAAAACTGTTGTAAAGGCTAGATGTGAGGCTACTGAATGAGCAGAATACAGACTCTAAACAGATGGTGAGAAATAACTTCACACAAAATACAAGAACTTTTCCCCTTATGGAATAGTTTGCAAACTCAACACAATCTATAATCCACTAGTTGTACTGCCTAAAAATTCAACTTTGCCTAAGAGCTCTTTCATTACAATTATTACTAGATTCAGTTCTCCACATAGCATTGGTTTAGATTTCTATTTTTGCTTGGAAAGCCCACACACACAGGGGACCCTATGCTGCAATGATTTAAATGATGTCATCTGTCTTTCGTCCTTGAACATTCATTAAATGATTTAAAATTATAAAATAGTCTCAAATTAAAATGCATCTTCGGTGGTCAGATGTTCCATAGCAGAGGGGCTCCTTAACCTTTTACATTCTATGCCCATCTTTGGCAGTCTATGAACCCCTTCTCAGAAAAATATATCTAAATGCATAGACTAAAATACACAGGATTTTAAAGGACCTCTACCATACTGAGGGGCCCTGGTGGTGCACTGGTTAAGAGCTTGGCTGCTAACCAAAATGTCGGCAGTTTAAATCCACGAGCCGCTCCTTGGAAACCCTATGGGGCAGTTCTATTCTGTCTTATAGGGTTGCTATGAGTCTGAATCGACTTGATGGCAAATGGTTTTTTTTTGGTTACTATATGGAAATACAATTATCAAACCTATAAAAACAACAAATCTGTTATAGAAAAATATATGTGCTTCTCTATTAACTCATTAAATAATGAGATCTAGCAGCAGGGTTGGAGCCCTAGCGGCACGGTGGTTAAAAGCCCGGCTGTTAACCAAAAGGCTGGCAGTTCAAATCTGCCAGATGCTACTTGGAAACCCTGTAGAGCACCTGTACTCTGTCCTATAGGGTCATTATGAGTCGGAATAGACTTGACAGCAAAAAGTTTGGAGTTTTGGGAGTATCAGGGCTAGTAACCATCATAATTTTGAAGTAGTAATGCATGTAAAAGATATTTTAAAAATATCTGAACAACTCTAATTGGTATAAGATATGTGTGATTACCACTGGTGATAAAGTCTTCAGGACTTCTAATACTTTCGTGGGCAAGGCCTACATTCATAAATGAAGGAAATTATAAATTTTGGAAAGAGGTAAAAATAAAGATGTATGTATTTTTTCCATCCAAGTTCACATTCCTCAGGTTAGTAATCTCTGTGGGTACAGTAGCAGCAACTGTGCAAAAGTTAAATTGCTTCTACTTCAGTTTTATTACAATTAAGAAGTTCTCATATAATGGCATCTTAGTTCCTATTGTATAGAATTACAAAATTCACATTTCCTTAAAATGTATGTATAATCTATATGTATGAAAAACTCATTGCCATCAAGGCAACTCCAACGCATAGTGATCCTATAGGGTTTATGTTTAAAAGAAACTATAGGGTCAGTATAAGTGGCTATGAGTATATACATTATAAGGGACAAATTTTAAATGAAGTCAAAGAAAATGATGTAAAGAATTAAGATCATACCATAGAAATCTCCTCATGTATAAGACTTCTCCATAGTTGACAGAATTTTGATTATACCTAGCAAGAAGATACTATATTTTGGAAGCAGAGAGTTATCAATGGTCTTCATTTTAAAAATTGGGATATTTCAAGAAAACTCATTAAATAAAAAGAATTTACTGTGCAACGTTCCACATTTACAATGATGAGTAAAACACACACGATGCCCATCCTCACAAAATTATTAGACTATAAAAGAAGAGAGATTTTAAACAAATCATCACATTAATAATTATTTGATTATAGTTCTATTAAACACCACAAAAAGTACTATTTTCTTTATGGTGACTTTTAAAGCATTTTGGCTACTATGTTAATATAAAATATTCTAGAGAGGATGTTTCTGCTTTTTCTAATTTTAAAAAATGCATTCTGCTTTTAGTAGCCAGCCTTTGTACCATTGCAAACATTTTGAAGAATATTTCATTGCCTTTCATCTTACAGCCTCTTGTACTCCATGAGTAGTTTTTGTAATGAGTTTATTTGAAAACATATCACATAAGAATTCCCCAAACTGCAATACTGATATAGCCCTAAGCAGTGATTCCCAACCTAGAGGAATTATTTGGGAGGATGTATATTGATTTATTTTGCTGCTGTAACAAATTACCAAAACTGTAGAGGCTTAAAACAACAGAAGAGTATTATCTTATAGTTCTGGAGGCCAGAAGTCTAAACCGAGTCTTACAGGGCAAAAATCAAGATATCAGCAAGGCTGGTTTCTTCAGGAGGCTCCAGGTAAAACTGTTCTTTGCCTCTTCTAGCTTCTGCTGACTGCTGACATTCCTTAATTTGTGTGCACATCACTCCAATCTCTGCCTCTGTGGTCACATTGCTTTTTCCTCTTCTGTAATCTAATCTTCCTCTGCCTCCCTCTTATTAGGACATTTGTGATTCCACTTAGGACTCACTCAGATAATCCAGGATAATCTCCGCATCTCAAGATCCTTACCTTAATCACACATGAAAATTCGATTTTGCTTATAAAGTAATATTCACAGGTTCCAGGGATTAGGTCCTAAGTACCTTTGGCAGCCATTATTCAGTCTAGCACAGAGGTTATTTCCAAACTGCAGCTTACTCTGGAGCTGTCTCACCCCAACCTATCCTTTTTCCTCTGCCTCAGGAAGAATTGCCACTATCGGAAACCTGATATAAACTGCTCACAGACCCTTCAGGTTATCTGGGGCAGAAAAGAACAACAACAACAACAACAACAAAGAATAGAAGTAAAACTAAAATATAAGTAATATTGCCATCACTAATCATCGATCAGACATTTGTGAAATTTTAATCTCAGAGCAATGAATGATTCAATCATTTCATAATATGTAAAATGATTAAAGAATATATGACAGAGACTGGATGGAGTCTCTGTTCAGGACTTTTTTATCCAGGCTTCCTATCATACTAAGAGCTTCTGAGCATGATTGTCAAGGAGGTGGATAGCTGACATAATCATAAAAGTGCCTGAGAACAGATATTTTAAACTGTTAAACCATGTTTCAGTTGAAAGATTAGACTTAAATAACTGCCAGAGTACTTAAAACACACTCAACAAAAAGAAATGTGGGCAACACCAAGCTGAATAAATGCATTTCATTCTCCATAAAAAAGTTATAATACTGGTAACAATAAACAGTTAAAGTCATATTGATCCCTGATAATTTAATACTGCTAAGAATTATCTAAGGAGCCCTGGTGGCACAACAGTTAAGCACTTGGCTGCTAACTGAAAGGTTGGCAGTTCAAGCTCACCCAGTAGCTCTGTGGCAAAAAGATCTGGTGTCTGCTTCTGTAAAGATTACAGCCAAGAAAACTCTATGGGGCAGTTCTATTCTGTCACATGTGGTGGCTAGGAATCAGAATCAACTCAATGGCACCCAACAACCACAGCAAAGAATTATGTAACTGACCACATTCTAGTTCTAGCTTCTCACAAGTATATGTCTATTGAAACACAACTCTGATATATTCATCACCCCTTTTTCACAAGCTTATGGTCTCCCTTTACCTCTTCTCATCACATCATCTCTTCATTTTTCTTTAGCCACAAAGCTTCCATCTTAGATTCCAACTACCTACATTTTGTTAAAAATACTTTGCTCCATCCATGTCTAAGGTGCATTATCTGTCCACTGGTGCTCCCTATCAAATGTTGACGGAACTCAGTTGAATATAGTCTTAATTAATCCCAGCCAGGACCATCCTACTGCAGAGCAAGCAAAGCTTCTTTCACATGGTAATACTGATCAAATTTCTCCAGCAATTTCTCATCATTCATGGGATGAGTTCAGACTTCCCAAAAGACATATGAGACTTTCCCTAATGGAATTCTGAGCTATGTCTCAAACCATTTTTCACCACTTTTCATTTGCACATTAGGCCTCAGCTTGTTGTTGTTGTTATGTACCGTTGAGTCAGTTCCAACTCATAGCGACTCTATAGGACAGAGTAGAACTGCCCCATAGGGTTTCCAAGGAGCGGCTGGTGGATTCAAACTGCTGACCTTTTGATTAGCAGCCAAGGTCTTAACCACTGTGCAGCTTAGCACCCTCCAAAGAATGTCAGAATAAGTCATAATTCTGCACACACTTCATGTAAAATGTCTCTCATCAACTGCCAAAATTTTATCATTCAAAACTCAGCTTATGGTCATCTGCTCAGTCAGGTTTTTCTCAAACAATCTCTTTGCTCTCTGGCAAATCTCCCCTCCTTTATGTTATCTTTACACATGTTTCGACTGGGGCACTTATGACCCTACATTCACGCTTCTTTGTCCACATGACTGAGTTTCTATATTAAACTGTTAATTTCTTAAGGGAAGGTCCATATCAAATCACAGTTATTTTTGTATTGCCCTGGCACATATTTGATGCTCAGTAAATACTTGCTAAGGGCAGAATTCAGAATTTTGACTCTACCTTCTTCCTGCGTTTACACCTATGTTACAGAAATTTGCTATGCCCAGGGCTAGCTCCTTTTAATCTATATTTCAAGTTGTAAGTAAATAAATGGTGTTCACCATTATTAAATATGTTCCAGAAATTAGTAAGCATTTACAGATGTTTCTGAAGATAGGAAGTCTTCCTGACATCCTTAAATCACACCATTAAAGGGCCCTCTCTATGCTCTACATAAACATAATTACTTCATGAATCTGAATCATGATCTGTAGAGTTCCAGCGTTGGAAAGGATCTAGTATCACCACCTGATGATTGCATCTGCTCTATATTACCCAGAATAATGGCCTAGGCCTGTATTTGAGCACATGTAGCAACAAAAAAATGATTACTTCCCAAAGAAACCCATTTGAGTTTTTGCTTGTGTCTTTTTAAAAAATAACCTGCTATGACACTTTTGAGCCCTGTGGTCAATAATAAATGAAATTGCAAAGCAATGAAGGGAGGAAATCCACCACTGGGAAATTTAAATTAAAAAATCAAGGAGAACAAATCACATTAGGACACCTTTCTGCTTTTTAATTTGAGACTTAAGAATGCTACCCACCCTAAAACAGCCATATCTAGGATAATCAAGGAGATTACAACAGGAAACTAAGCATAAATTGCTATGGCAAGAAACTGATTAGTTCAGCAAAGAGACAGGATGCTTCTTGTCTCTACTTTTGTCTGAGTCAATTCTGTGCTTCCTCCATGGAACAACTGCTCAGAGATAAAGGATTGTAAAGTTGCCTCATGAAAGCAGACTGCAGTACAATTAATAATAAATCCAGAAGTAATACAAAGCACTGCCTGAAATCACAAGGAAGTTGAAGTCAGTCAGCAGAGGTGATATTAAAAAAAAAGAGCAGTATAAGTCATATTATGTAAAACACTACAGTGATCTACAGAATATAAAGTTCTTTATAATATGCTGATTTAAAAAAAAGGAATATTAAAAAATTAAGTAATAGACATGCTTTGAAAAAATGTTCCTGCAGGACAATATTTTCTATGAAGTATCTCTGAAACCTGAACAATCTAAATTGGACTGTCTGAAACATGCTAAAATGTATCACTCAACATTCCATTCTGTGGTAGGCAGAATAACGGCTCCTCAAAGATGTTCACACTTCAATTCCCAGGACGTATGAATATGTTACCTTACATGGCAAAATGAATTTTGCAGCTGCGATTAAGGACCTTGAGATGGAGAGATTATCCTGGATTATCTGGGTACGTCCAATATAATTATATGGTTCCTTAAAATTGGAGCACCTTTCTTAGCTGGGTTGAGTGTCAAAGGAAGATGTGACTACAGAAGAATAGTCAGAGAGATGCAACATTGCTGGCTTTGAGGACAGAGGAATTGGGCCATGGAACAAGACATGGGATAGACTCTAAAAACCAAACCAAACCCACTGCCGTTGAGTAGATTACGACTCATAGCGACCCTGTAAGACAAATTAGAACGGCCCCATAGGGTTTCCAAGGAGCAGCTGGTGGATTCGAACTGTCAACCTTTTGGTTAGCAGCCAATCTGTTAATCACTGTGCCACCAGGGCTCCAGGGTAGACTCTAGAAGCTGGAAAAGGCAAGGAAAAAATTTCTTCCCTACAGCCTTCAGAAAAGAATGCAGCCCTGCTGATATCTTTTAGTTCAGTTTAGCCAAGTGAGACTCATGTTGGACCTTTGATTACAGAACTGTAAGATAATCCATTTATATTGTTTCAAACCACCAAGTATGTGGCAAGTTGTTACCGTAGCAATAGAAAACTAGCACACACCCATATTCTTTCAAAGATTTTGCGCTAACACTAAAAATGAAACAAACTGCAACCACCTGTCATTACTTGAAAGTGACTGTTTAACAGATACCCTGACATTTGAACATGACATATTTTTAAAATGTTTTTTAGAAAGGCAAATAGAGGTCCTGAAATAGTAGCTCTTTCAAAGAGGAAATGAATGACTCAACAGACACTGGAAAAGAAAAAAAAAACCAGATTATCAGCTTCTCCCAATGAATCTAGTAGAAAAATATCATTTGTTTTACTTGAATTTCTCTTGTACTTGGGTGGAAAGACCCTTTATCCCTACTACCTCTCCTGCCTTCTTCTCCTCTTCTTCCCCCAAACCTGATTTTGAACTTCTTTGTAGATTCAGTTTTTTAATAAACATCCTTTGGCATACATGTTTTCTAGAATTTATTATAGCAATAAAAACAATTAAAATGCAATTTGATAATTTCAATTTTAGTGTTGTTGAACAATATGACATTCATTCATATTTCAGATTTTACATATTACTTAAAAAGAAAAAAAGAGTAGAGCTGTAAAACTGTAAATCCTTCTTACTCACCACTTTGCAGCAAAGGGGCCAAAACCACCACATCAAACCGATGCCCAAGAGTAGCAGTAACACCAAAATAGCAATGATGGCTGCAATCCCATTTGACTAGAGTTGCAAAAGACAAAAGCAAGGTGATTAGCAAAGCTGAGGGTCAAATCACAAGTGTGTATATTTTTTTTAGGAAACAGTGGAAGATAATATAGAAAGCATAATAATATTGAAACCAGACTTCTACTATATACCTCGACATTATTTAAATTATATACATCTCTTTATATTCTATTTCATAATAGTTAAGATAGGCAATAATAAATAAAAATCTTCCAAAGTGCTGCAGATTATTTTAAAATATGTCTTAAAGGAGTATAGAGAAAACTATTATTTGGGGTTAGACATATGGTCCCTATGGTCCCTCTTTTTTTTCTCTGAGTAAGGATTATTTTGGTGTCAAGAATTTAGGGAAAATTTCCCCAGGTTCTTTAATGATGGAACACATTTTACTTTATGTATTTAAATGATAATACATGATGAATATAAAAAATAACCAAGTAGATTACAAACCAACAACAATGGTTCTTGTAGGCAAATGGTACATACAATGTCTTCAGTTTTCTAGTGCTGCTATAACAGAAATACCACAAATGGGTGACTTCAACAAACATAAATTTATTTTCTCAGTTCAGGAGGCTAGAAGTGTGAATTCAGGGTGCTGGCTCAAAGAATTCCTCTCTCTGTCGGCTCTGGGGAAAGGACCTTGTCTCTTTGTGTTTCTGCTCCTGGCTGATCTTCTTGTGGCTTGGCATCTCTCTTTCCCCAACTCTACTTTGCTACCTTGTTTAATCTCTTTTATATCTCAAAAGACACTGACTCAAGATACACCCTATACTAATCATGCCTTGTTAACATAACAAAGACAGCTCATTCCTGAATTGTATTATAACCATCGGCATAGAGGTTAGGATTTACAATACATATTTTTGGAGGACATAATTCAATCCGTAACATTCCACCCTTTGGCCCCTCAAAATTCATGTCCTTGCAATATACAAAACACGTTCACCCCATCACATTATCATAAAAGTCTTGAATCAACTCCAAGAACAAAATCTCATCTACTGAATCATCTAAATCAAATATAGATGAAACTTTAAGCATATTCTATCCTACTGCAAAACTTCTTTTCATCTGTAAACCTGTGAAATCTAAAATACAAGTTACCTGTTTCCAAAGTACAATAGTGGAACGGAACAACGTAGACATTTCCATTACAAATGGGAGAAGCTGGAGGGAAAGAAGGGATAACAGGTACCAAGCCAAGTCCAAAACCCAGCAGAACAATCTACATTAATTTTTCAGGCTTGAAAATAATCCTCCGTTCTCCAAGACCATCTGGCAATGGCCCCGCCCTTCAGATTCTGGGTGTTGACATGCCCTCTGGATTCTGGGTGAATGCCCATTGGCCCTGGGCTTCAGCTCCACCTTCCAGGCCCACTGGAATGGCAACTCCACTCCCTCAGCTTTGGGTGGTCCCATTTCCTAGTCCATGTGAGTGGAGACCCCAACCCCCGACCCTAGCAGGCCCCATTCTTCTGCCCCTTAAACATGTTAGCCCCACTCCCTCAGCTCTGGGCAGTAGCCCCATCCTCTTGGTCAACACTTGGAACCAAATTGGTGAAGATCTGATCCTTTGAAACCTAGGAGGCCATGGCTCTACCCTTTGAGACCCCAGAGGCCACGGCCCTACCCTTTGAGACCGAAGCAGCTCTGCTTCCTATGCTCCTTCCAACAGTTCTGTTGATCTCCAAGCTGTTCTAGGATGGTTCTTTTCTTGGAGGACAACAGATGTAGCTTCTTTGGCTTGTTTCCTGCCTGTAGGATTCCAAGAGGCAGACAATGTTCTTTGTTTCGTTCTTTCTCTGTCCCCTTCAGTCTAAGCTGATCAGTTTTATGCTGTGGTAGTTGGTTAGATCCATCAGTCACAGGCTTAACAAAAGATCATGTAGCCTCGTCTGTGGTGAACATTCTAGGACAGGTGTCCTTAGTTTGTACAGCAAAATTTTCTAAATTTTTAAGTTCTGTTTTCATTTTGCACAGTCCATTTTTAAGTCCATTTCTTTCCTCTTGAATTTAACTATAAGCCACAAAGAGAAATCATACAGTCCCTTTAAGATCTTGCTTAGAAATCTCATCAGCCACATAACCAAGTTCATCACTTACAAGTTCTACCTTCCACTAAACATTTGAACATAATTCACACAAGTTCTTTGCCACTGCATAAAAAGCATTGCCTTTCCTCCACTGTCCAATCATACGTTCATCATTTTCTTTTAAAGTCTCAGCAGAAGCACATCCACATTTGTAGCAACATTCTGTTGCTGGCAGCATAAGTATTCTCTAAGATGATAGAGACTTTCTCTATAGCTCTGCTCACTTCCTTTTGAGCCCTCACCAGAATTGTCTTTGATCTCCATAATTCTACCAATAGTCTCTTCACGGCAATCTAAGCTTTTACTATTAGGCACCTTAAAACTCTTCCAGCCTCTACTCATTACCCAATTCCAAAACCACTTGCACATTTTGGGTATCTGTTAGAGCTGGACCCTACTCTTCCAGTGCTAAATTCTGTCTTAGTTATTGTCTTAGTCATCTAGTGCTGCTATAACAGAAATGCCACAAGTGGATGGCTTCAACAAAGAGAAATTTATTTTCTCACAGTCGAGTCGGCTGCAAGTCCAAATTCAGGTCATCAGCTCCAGCAGAAGGCTTTCTCTCTCCGTTGGCTCTGGAGGAAGGTCCTTGTGATGCATCAGTCTTCCCTTGTTCTGGCAGCATCTCAGTGCAGGAACCTCAGGTCCAAAGGACGCACTCTGTTCCCAGTACTGCTTTCTTGATGGTATGAGGTCCCCACATGTCTCTGCTTGCTTCTCTCTTTTATATCTCAAAAGAGATTGGATTAAGACACTATCCAATTTTGTAGACCTCATGAGTATAACTGCCACTAATCTATCTTATTAGATCATAGTGACTGAATTTACAACACATAAGGAAATCACATCAGATTACACAATCAAACAATACTGGGAAACACGACCCAGCCAAGTTGACGGATATTTTTGAGGACACAATTCAATCCATGACAGTTATCTAATGCTGCTATAACAGAAATACCACAAGTGGATGGCTTTAACAAACATAAGTTTATTTCCTGAAAGTCTAGGAGGCTACAAGTCTGAATTCAAGATGCTGGCTATAGGGGAAGGCTTACTCTCTCTGGTGGCTCTGGAGGAAGGTCCTTGTCTCTTTGAACTTCTGATCCTGAGTGATCTTCATGGGGCTTGGCATCTCTCTTCTCCCATCTCTACTCTGCTCACTTGTTTAATCTCTTTTATATCTCAAATAACCCATACATAGACCAACTGTCCATAGAACCTGTACATAGACCAAGAGGAAGTCGTTCAAACAGAACAAGAGAATAGTGCATGGTTTAAAATCAGGGAAGGTGTGTAATAGAGTTTTATCCTTTCACCATACTTATTCAATTTGTATGCTGAGCAAATAATCCGAGAAGCTGGACTCTATGAAGAAGAGTTCAACATCAGGATTGGAGGAAGAGTCATTATCAACCTGTGATATGGAAATGACACAACTTTGCTTGCTGAAAGTGAAGAGGACTTGACATACTTACTGATGAAGATCAAAGACTAAAGCCTTCAGTATGGATTACAACTCAACATAAAGAAAACAAAAATCCTCACACCTGGACCAATAATCAATATCATGATAAACAGAAAAAAAGACTGAAGTTGTCAAGGATTTCATTTTACTTGGATCCACAATTAACACCCATGGAAGCAGCAGTCAAGAAATCAAATGATGCACTGCATTGGGCAAATCTGCTGCCAAAGACCTCTTTAAAGTGTCAAAAAGCAAAGATGTCACTTTGTGGGCTAAGGTGAGCCTGATTCAAGCCATGGAATTTTGAGTTGCCTCACATGCATGCAAAAACTGTACTATGAATAAGGAAGACTGAAGGAGAATTGATGCCTTTGAATTATGGTGTAGGCAAAGAATAGTGAATATACCATGGACTTCCAGAAGAACGAACAAATCTGTCTTGGAAGAAATAAAGCCAGAATGCTCCTTAGAAGTGAGGATGGCGAGACTTTGTCTCACATACATTGGACATGTTACCAGGAGAGACCAGTCCCTGGAGAAGGACATCATGCTTGGTAAATTAGAGGGTCAGAGAAAAAGAGTGAGACTCTCAATGAGGTAGATTGACACAGTGGCTGCAATAATGGGCTCAGACATAGCAACAATTGTGAGGATGGGGCAGGACCAGGCAGTATTTAGTTCTATTGTACACAGTGGCGCTATGAGTCAGAAGGGACTCAATGGCACCTAACAACAACAACATATCTCAAAAGGAGATTGAGTCAAGATACACCCTACACTAATCCTGCCTCATTAACATAACAAAGACAATCTATTCCCAAACGGGATTATAACCACAGGTATAGAGGTTAAGATTTACAATACATATTTGGGGGACATAATTCAATCCCTAACAATTCATCAAGGCAAGGATGCATTGTGTACCCATATATCAGAGGGTCTCTCACTGCTGCTCAAGCACTACCTGCACGATAATAACACTGGTGTTCTTTTGCTTCCTAACTGGCCAGCTCCACCAGCCTAAAGGAACCTGCTCTGGGCTCTGCCTCCAAACCCCTTCATTTAGCAATGCCTATTCACGCTACAGGGCTCAGATTAAGTCACTTCCTCAGGGAAACCTTCCTTAGGTCACCTGGCTAGAAAATGCCCTTCCCTATCATACAACTCCTAGTTGTCTGTACTTCAATCTTGCTCCCAAAGAAAATGCCCCTCCTAACTATGCAATCCATAGTTCTCTGCACTTTAATCTTGAGCATTTATCACAATGCAATTAATTAATTTATGATGAGAGTTGTGATTAATCCTTTATTTCTCTTTTCTGCCACAATCCATTATGGGTTTTAGGAAGGCAGGGACTATGTCCAATCTACTTACTCAGAGAATGAACTACAAAGATATAAGACTGTGAAAGCCACAGATACAAAGCAGAATGTTTACTGAATTGTTAGTGTAGAGATAAAGTTTCCAAGGGAACAGGTATCTCTCCCAAACCCCCACCCTTTGTGAACATTTGCTTCCCCTTTTCTTAGAATTCACAACCTATGTTCAAAAATAAAGACATGGAACGAGAGGACATCAATCTGCTAAAAGTTTAGTGGTTAGTTTGTTGTTTCTATGCTTGTGCAGTGAGCAGGAAATTCAGAAAATTTTGCTGACTATGGTTATGGGCAGTTCTACTCTGTCGCATGGGGTCACTATGATTCGAAATCAACTCAATGGCACCTAGCAACAACAACAACAACAATGGTTCTGTCAGTTAGAATATGAAGTAGATGGACTGGCACTAACAGGGACTTAAAATTCTTCATTTTTCCCTCAAAAAATGTCTCTACTAGTAGCAGTCAAAACTTTATGCACTCCAGCAAATACACATTTACTATGGCAATATTACCATGTCAACTGCTTCCAAAGATTTGTCTCAAATAATATTAAAACTAAAATACAAACTTTTAAAATCTCTACATTAGAAACAATAGACCTCATCTTTGTAATATTGAAGCTAAGCATGATGGGAGAGGGGTCAGAGGAAGAAGGAATCTAATGTGACCTCGCTGTGACATAAACGTATAAGAAACAGCCCCAAGATGGACCAGTCCCAGACATTAGTTCAGTTAACTGGACATTCAGTTAACTGGACACAAATTCAGGCTTTCCCATTTCCCTTGTTTTGATTTGCAGAAGCCTTTATACAGAGCATGGGAGACTTCAGACATAAAAGGGAAATATTTTCATTGTTCACATAACTTTATAACAAATTAAGGAAAGGTCAAACAAAGTCTTCAGTCTTGTGAGTCTTCAGGCCATGTAGCAAACTGTAGACTTAAGAGTGATATAATTACATACAGGTTTGTATCTTAGGCAGAAACTAGACTCCTCTCTCTTTAGTAAGGCATGATCTCCTTGTAATAGATCTCAGGCCAAGAAATCACTTATAAATATTTTAACACTTCAATGACATTTTTCCTGAACTAAGTAGAACAAATAAATATATATGACTGGAGACAAAAACATATTTCTTCCTTCATCCAAAATATTTGATGAACACCTAATACATGCTAAACATGTGAACAGATGCCAAGGCATTAAATACAAAGTTGAACAAATCTTCATGAAGCCTATAGGTTAGAGAGACAAACCTTGAACAAATAATTACAAGTGTGAGGAGTGTTGGAGGAGAGTGCAACAGAAATGTGAAAAGTGGGAATAAACCTGGTCTAGGGTACTGAGAGGATCTCTTTGAGGAAGTATAAGAATATCCTAGGGGAGGTGGGGGTGGGAGGCAAGATTAGTGGCTTCTTCCTAGAATAAGACAAACAGTACTATAGCTGGAGCATAGTTTGAGGGGACTGAGTGGCACCTGAAAATACTGAAGAAAAATATCAAACGTAAATTTCTGAAAAGTTATTATTCCCTTTATTACATACAGAATTGGCCTTTTGTTAGATTAATGGCCATTTCTTGGATTAATTCATCCTAACTACAGGCCTGAAAAACAAGTATCATTTTCAGATGTCTAGAAAGACTCGAAGGTCCCTAGTTGGTGCAAACGGTTTGTGATCATCTACTAACCAAAGGTTGGTGGTTCAAACCCACCAAGCAGTACTGCAGAAAAAAGACCTGGTTATCTGTTTCTGGAAAGACTAATCCAAACCAAATCTGCTGCCAATGAGTCAATTCTGACTCATAGCAACTGTCATGGATTTAATTGTGTCCCTCAAAAATGTGCGTCAACTTCACTAGGTCATGATTCCTAATATTGCGTGGTTGTCTACCATTTTGTGATCTGATGTGATTACTCTACATGTTGTAAATCCTAACTTCTATGATGTTAATGAGGGTAGAATTAGAGGCAGTTTTGTTAATGAGGCAGGACTCAATTTACAGGATTAGGTTGTACCTTGAGTCTATCTCTTTTGAGATATAAAAGAAAGAAGTGAACAGAGAGGAGTGGGACCTCATGCCACCAAGAAAGAAGTGCCGGGAGTGGAGTACATCCTTTGGACCTGGGGTCCCTACACTGAGAAGATCCTAGACCAGAGGCAGATTGATGTACCTTCTCCAGAACTGGCAGAGAGAGAGCATTCCCTGGGAGCCAGTGCCCTGAATTCGAACTTCTAGCCTCCTAGACTGTGAGAGAATAAATTTCTGTTTGTTAAAGCCATCCACTTGTGGTATTTCTGTTGTAGCAGCACTAGATAACTGAGACAGTGACCCTACAGGATGAAGTAGAATTGTCCCACAGGGTTTTTAAGGCTGTAAATCTTTACAGAAGCAGATTGCTACATCTTTCGGTGGCTGTTGGGTTCAAACCACCAACCTTACAGTTAGCAGCTGAGCTCTTAACCACTATACCCACAGGCCCCTTCATGTAAAGACTACAGCCAAGAAAACTCTATGAAGCATTTCTACTCTGTAACACATGGGGTGCCATGACTTGGAATTGCCTTGCTGGCGACAGGTTTTAGGAAGACTAGGGTGTGAAAGTTAACTGAGGAAATCAAGCTGAGACTCAGTACCCAGACACTAGTTAAGGATGTGAAAACAAAAGTTTTTTAAGGGTTAAACTAGGGACAAACCAGAACCTTGAGTGTGATGTTAGGATAGTAGAAATATATCTTTTTAGGATGACTAGACACATTGTTTTTAACCACATCTGCATCTAATTTTTTTCTTCATTAAAAGCAAACTATAATATACAATCGAAAACTTTGTTCTGCTAAATATAACTAAAATTATAGCTAAGAGAATCATAGAAATGTAATAACAAATCAAGGCCACTACTGTACTTGCAAAATAACTATGGGAAAGAAGAATTATT
Source organism: Trichechus manatus latirostris (assembly GCF_000243295.1). NCBI lineage: Eukaryota > Metazoa > Chordata > Mammalia > Sirenia > Trichechidae > Trichechus > Trichechus manatus. The sequence continues at coordinate 3,917,599 of NW_004444041.1, read as the reverse complement.
CAAAAGTTTCAAAACCAGAATGAATAATATGTTGTAATCTACCTAGAAAATAGTTAATCACAGAAACCACATTATAATAAAACAGGTACAGAAAAGGGGAAATGAGTGTACACAATTTTGTTTCTGTGAATTTAATGTTAGGGTAAAAAAATAGTCACGGAATAGTGATGATTGCATTCAATGGAGTCTTTTGGAATCTCCTGAATCAAGCAGAAATCAGCAAACTACAGCTTTAAGGCCAAATCCAGCCCATGTGAGCCCTGGTGGCACAGCGGTTAAGCGTTTGGCTGCTAAGCAAAAGGTCAGAAGTTCAAATCCACCAGCTGCTCCTTGGAAACCCTATGGGCAGTTCTTCTCTGTCCTATAGGGAGTCAGAATTGACTTGATGGAAACAGGTTTGGTTTTTTTTTTTTTTTTTTTTTTTTTTTTTGGTTTTAAGAATACTTTCTACATTATTACATGGATTAAAAAAATAAAAGATGAAAATATTTCATAGAATGTGAAAATTCCATAAAATTCAAATTTTGGTGTACATAAATCATTTTACTGAACACAGCCACAATCATTTATTTACATAGTATCTATAGCTGCTTTTGTGCTACCATGGCAGAGTTGAGTAGTGGGAACAGAGGTCATACAGCCTCAAAATCTAAAATATTTACTATCAGAAAAAATTTTGACAATTCCTGCCCTATATAAATTAATTTAGGATCTGGTTATAGATGGCAGATTGTGCAGATGTTGAAGCTAGGGAGGAGGATAGAATTGGGTTCAATTCTCAATTCTAGTGTCACTAGGGAGTCCATGGGTGGTGCAAACGCTTAGTGTGCTTGCTGCTAACCAAAAGACTGGTGGTTCAAGTTCACCCAGAGGTGCCTTGGAAAAAAGGCCTGGTGATCTGCTTCCAAAAAATAAGCCATTGAAAACCCTACAGAGCACAGTTCTACTCTGAAACACATAGGGTAGCCATGAGCCGAAATTGACTCCAAGGCACACTGGTAGTGTGATTAGACTGTGAAACTAATCAAGTAAACTTAACCTCCCAGAGCCTCCAGGCCCCAGGCTCCCCTCCCTTCCTTGGCAGTAGCAGCTGAACTCAGCACATGTTCTATTCTTCGAGTCACATACCCTCTCAGAGGTCTGGGTCCACCTAATACAAGAAGCACCTTCTTTTAATGTGTTTGCACAAACATGCAATAAAGATTACAGGTGGCCTCTGTTCCTCGGTTTTCTCATCTGTAAAATTAGTAACAGTTATAGTCTCCTGTTGGGAAAACCTGGTGGTGTAGCGGTTAAGAGCTATGGCTGCTAACCAAAAGGCCAGCAGTTCAAATTCACCAGGGGCTCCTTGGAAACCCCATGGGGAAGTTCTACTCCATCCTATGGGGTCGCTATGAGTTGGAATTGACTTGACGGAAATGGGTTTGGTTTGGTTTTTATAGTCTTCTCTTGGGCTGTGACTATGAAATATAGCAATAAAGTACTTAGCACATGTAAAGCGCTTAGCACTTAATACATGCTCAGAAAACGTTACTGACATTATTATTACAAAAGAAGAAAAGCAGTGGTTCCAAGAAAAGAAAGACATCTTTTTTCTGTAGTTTTTAAGCAGAGACACATTTAAGAGCTCTGAGAATAGATGTAAGAGAAATGACTGCCTGAATAGAAATCCTCCTCAGATTCTAATCTTAAACCTCTAAAATCTAAACCTTAGTTTCCCCACTTTTAAACGGATGTACAGCTACTTTCATTTATTCACTTAACAACTAGTTGTGGAGCCCCTGCCCTGTGCACAGGACCAGGTAATAAGAGGGAAGCAAAGAGCAAAGCACAGGTCTTGCCATCAACGTTTCGAGACTGCTGAGAAAGACCCACAAGTAAACAGGAAATTACAGCTCAGTGCGTTAAGTGCCTTGAAAGGAATAAGCCAGGATGTCCTTGAAGCACATGGGGAGGAGGAGGTGGCTTATTTATTTGTGAGACTTTCACAAGGATTAATCAATTACTAGAGTAATTGTGGTGCCCTGGTGGCGCAGTGGTTAAGAGCTATGGCTGCTAACCAAAAGGTCAGCAGTTTGAATCCACCAGCTGCTCCTTGAAAACCCTATGGGGCAGTTCTACTCTGTCCTATAGGGTTGCTATGAGTCAGAATTGACTTGATGGCAATGGGATGGAGAGTAACAGTGTTTTATTTGGTTTTGCTTTCAAATGTCTGTGAAAGACAAAAGCATCATCCTAGTAACGAGTAATATCACTAACTGTGTCTCACCTAATCACTACATCCAAATATGCCTGTAAGACTGAATGTCAGTCTAATAAATGCCTGGGTATTTTCCTCTTCTATTTTGCATAGAGATTTAATACACAATCAACAGATTCGCCTCAGACCATTGCTTTCTGTATCTATAAAATGATATTACTACTACATGCCAGAGGTATTGAGGTTGAATAGAAAATAATAGTTAAATCTATTGAGAAAAAAAAGTATTATCCTATGATTAGTATCAATAAGATAAAATGAATCACAGTGTTTTTTATCCTAAAATAATTAGCAGAATAATAAAATTCACACAGAAGACAAGGTTTCAAATCATCGATATGTCCTGAATCATCAAGGTCACTGTGGTTCCTCTGACTTTTCTCTGCCTTCACTGTCCTTGGCCACCCCAGGCACCTAATGCTGCTTCCTTTTCATGTAGGAATTCCCTCCTCCTGTGACTTCTTTGGAGCCCTCCTTGAGAGTCCATCTGCTAACCAAAACATCGGCAGTTTGAATCCACCAGCTGCTCCTTGGAAGCCCTAGGGAGTAGTTGTACTCTGTCCTATAGGGTCACTGTAAGTCGGAATCTACTCGACTGCAACAGGTTTGTTTTTGTTCTTTTTTTCTGTACTTCTTTATTTGCTAAGTCACCTGATTTTCCCATATCTAGAGCTATTCTTCTCTTATTCACATCTTCAGTTAGCCTATGTATCCCTCCCGCTTTGAACTGCCGTAAGCCCTAAACTCTCCCATCTTCTCTTTCCTACAGCTTCAATGAAAGGGAGTCTTACATTTTTATCTCCAACCTCACTAGTTCAGTATGTCTACAGTGGAAATTCTCTTCATCTTTACATTCAGTTCTATCTCTGGATGTTTCCAATGGTAACATCGTTATTCCAGATCACTAGGTTCAATATTTTGGAATCAACTATTCCCTCCACAACCAGTAAGTCACTTTACAGTATGTATTTCTTCATTAATACCATTTCTAACACTGTTTCTACTAATATCATTCAATTCAGAACCTAAAGTTTTATGTCTAAATTCCAGAAGTTGTCTCCTCACAACTATCCTTATACTGTTTCTCTTTCCAAGTCCTAATTCTCTTACATCGCACTACTAATCTAATCTTCCTAAAACAGCACACTGCACCATGACATTCATGCTCAAAACCATTTCAACATACCCTATTATCTATTTCAGTCAGACTTTAAAATTTCTCAAACCAGTGAAACCTCAAAAACAAACAAAAACAGGCTCAGACAGGCTTGCCAGCTAATCATTCTGCCAAATAAAAATTTACAAAATAGAGGAGGAAGAAGAGGAGAAGGAGGAGGTAAAGGAATATAAAGGAAAGAAAGAGAAGCAGAGACAGAGGAAGGCTGGGAAAAGGGAGACAGAAGGGAGGAGGAAAGAAGGGCCTGATAAATCACTGTAGTCCAATTTTTCTAAATAAAAGTTCATTTTAACTTTAAAATGGCAGGAAGAACGATTTCAGAATAAAAGAATCCCTTCAAAAGTTGAATAAATCTAGCATTATGAAAAAATTAATCCACTTTCTTTCCTTTTTTTTTATTTCAACACTGACATCTCTGGGTGGTGAAGTTTGGGAACCACAGGCCTGGTGGATAAATGTAAACTAATGCTATTGATAATCTGGTTTATCATTTCTATTTCTTCCGCTTATTTCCACTTCAACCAAATGGGTCTATTCATGATTTCTTCAACACTCCATACGCACCCCAACACTACTTGAAATTTATTTGTAATGTGTTTTCCCATTCTCTCTCCTTGCTTAAGTCCTGTCCTCCCTTTAAGGCCCAGTTTGTCTTGGTTCCCCCATAAATACAAAACCTTTCTCTGGCACTCTTTTCCTCCTTGCTCTGATCTCCTACAAGCTATTCTTGTGGAATTTGGTTGACTACTTTGTCCCAATTTGTATCTCCAATCCAGACCTCTTTCTAGAAGATATATATTCAATTGCCTGTCTGACATGTCCACTGAGATGTCAAATGTTGTTGTTAGCTGCCGTGAAGTTGGCTCTGACTCATGGTAACCTTACCTATAACAGAACAAAATGCTGCCCAATCCTGTGCCGTCTTCATGATCATTGTATGTTTGAGGCCATTGTTGTGGCTATTGTGTCAATCTGCCTCATTGAAGGTTTCTCTTGTTTTTGCTGACCTTCTACCAATAGGCAGCACAACCCTAACTCAACATATCTACAAGTGAAATCCTGATCTTCTTCCAAAAACTGCTCTACACATAAGGAAAAACAAAATAAAATGAAAAAACAAACCCATTGCCATCTAGTCAATTCTTACTCTAGGCAACCCCATGTCTTAACAGAGTAAAACTGAGCTCCATAGGTCCCTGGGTGGTGCAAATGGTTTGCACTCGACTACTAACTGAAAGGTTGGTGGTTCAAATCCTCCCAGCAGTGCCATGGAAGAAAGGGCTGGTGATCTGCTTCTGTAAAGGTTATGACCAAAAAAAAACCTATGGAGCCCTACCCATAGCCTTCCCAGTTTCCCAGTTCAGCTGATGGCAATCATCTTTTCATTTGCATAGTCCAAAACTCTTGAAACTATTATTAATTTCTTTCTTTCTCTGAAACCCCACATCTAATCTATTAGGACATCCCAGAGGCTCCACCTTTAAAATATATTCCAATCCAACCACTTCTCACCACCTCCACTGTTATCACCCTAGTGAAGCCACATTTTCCCTGTCCTAGATTACTGAAATAGCCATATAATTGGCCTCCATGTTTCCACTTTTGCCCCTATCTGAAGTCTACTTTCTCACAGCTGCCAGAGTGATCCTTTAAAAACATTATTAAATCATGTCACCTTCCAGTGGTTCCCCCTTTCATTCAGAAGAAAACCTCACGCCCTTACAATGATTACAAGACCATAGATCTTACAATATCTGCTCGCCTCCCCTTCCTCTCTCCTCATCTCTTCCTATTCTCCCCTGGCTATTTCCACCCCAGTCTCCCAGACACTTTGGTGTTCCTTAAACTTGCCAGATGCAATCCCATGTTAGACTTTGTTCTAGCTGTTCCCTCTGCATGGAACACTCTTTCCGCAGATGGTCTTCAGGGCTAACTCCCTCACATTCCTCAAGTCTCTGCTCAGATCTCACCTTCTCAATGAGACCTACCTCAACCCCCATATTTAATATTGCAACTTGCCCCTTCATTTGCTCCCCATCTCTGACATAACTAATGTCCCTTTTTCTGAAACCATGTTACTTATCTTCAACCACTCAAGACTAGTAAGACCTAAGAAGACTTTCTTAGAGCACATGACCTATAAATTCCAGATGAGTCATTTAACTTCAGCATCCTGGTACACTGGAATCATGTATGGTTACAGAATAAGGACAAAGGCTTGTTTTCCTGCTTTTGTGGAAGAATGGTAAAGGGAGATGGCTGGAGGCACAGAATAGGAGGATGAATGCAGAAAGAATACCATTTCAATGAGTTAAACATGGAGAAACTACATACCACAAATGTCTGTAACATCAACCACATCCTGAAAGACCAGAAAACCTACAAATTGCAACACTCACAAAACCTACAGATTGCAACATGCATCACAGATGGAGAGAAAAAAAACAAAACTATTTTCATAATACAAGTAGGTATGGTTAAAAAGCTTTCCAGGGAATTCAACAGCAACCTAAGGATCTGAATAGATGCTCCTTCTCCCTGCAACATTTTCTTATAAGAAGAAACTGTATATAGATAACATTGAATTGTTTTGCTCTGTTTTCTGGAGGGCAAATGCCTCCTAAATTAAAAGATCAAAATAAAAAAAAAAAAAACTGAAAGCTTTAGATGTGAGAAAATGTTTAAGTTTGGGATTTTGGTCTTTTGAAGGGCAGGAATTGTTTTTTGCTTTGATTTGCATATTTTTCACAAAGAAAATATAGACTGACTGTGGTCAGTCCCTTATAATGCCTCATGTTTTTGTATTCAACATTCTAATGTCAAAACTGTCTATAAATCCAAAAAAGTAACTACAAGAGAAAAACTGTCTCATGAATGGGGTTTATATATTAAAATGCTGCATCTTAGGCAATGTAAATCAATCATCATAACTAAAATATAGTTTCAATGTAGTTTTAAACTAAGATATTATCACGCTATCAAAATCAAATTCCCTACTCATATTAGAAAGCACCCACACTTAAGATGCACAAAATAATGAAGTTGCCCGTTCAGATCTACTAATAATTTCAAAACATGATAAATGTCTTAGATACTAAGATCTAAGGTTTACATCAAAAAAATTATTTATTTATGTATTTAATGTTTTAAGAAAAAATGCCTCTTTTGGAAAACCTTCTCCTACCTTATTTTGATTTTAAATGTGAGTTTTGAATTTTATAAATGTCAGAATGAAATATATAGCATCCTGAAACCCCTTTAAAAGGAAGCTAAATGAAAAAGCAATCTAAAAATCTATATACATTTTCCTTCTATTGGTCACCAATGTTATTACTTTTACCTTTTCATTGCAGTATGCAACAACACTGAGACTACACAAATTATTTCTGGATAGAACTATTTTTAAAAAAGTAACTTCTATGCATACTTACACATTCTGTGGCTGTGACTATTAATGAGCTTGAGAAGACGGATTTTCCTCCATTAAAGCTCACCGAAACATCAAGAGTTCTGAAAGAAAATGAAGACACAATAATTAAAAATAAATTAAATACTGGAGAATTATAGAAGGTTTTTATTTCCATATATAAGTCAAGAGTCCCTGCCTGGGTGGTGTAAACAGTTAATGTGTTCAGCTGCTATAACCCAAATGTTGGAAGTTTCAGTCCACCCAGAGGCTCCTGGGAAGAAAGCCTTGGGAATTTATTCCAAAAAACTCAGCCATGGAAAACCCTATGGAGCACATTTTTATTCTGACACACACAAGGTCGCCATGAGTCAGAATCGACTCTGTGACAACTGGTATATAATTCAAGACTGGCCAGAAAGGCTACTCAAAGACTTAAGAGTGAAAGCTTCGGATTAGTGATCCCAGCTTTTCTCCTCCTTGGTTCCAAGCCCTTACTTAGTAGGCAGAGGTAAATTCCTTTAGCGTTATAATCGTTCTTAAAAGAGGCATTTACATAAATTGGGACCATTAAGAAATTTCTTCATCTAGAAAAGTGCTGAGATTGTTTTAGCTTTATGAACACCTAAAATGGAGGAAAAAATCCTTAGATACCATTTAGCTTATTTTCCCCTGTCTATAGGTAGATATTATAGGAGCCCTGGTGGTGCAGTGGTTAAGAGATTGGCTGCTAACAAAAAGGTTGGCAGTTCAAATTCACCAGCTGCTCCTTGGAAACTCTATGGAGCAGTTCTACTCTGTCTTACAGGTTTGCTATGAGTTGGAATCAACTCCGCGGCAACGGGTTTGGTTTTTCGTTTTTTTTTAAATAGATTTTATGGAGCCCTGATGTTGCAGTGGTTAAGAGCTCAGCTGCTAACCAAAAGGTCGGCAGTTCAAATCCACCAGCTACTCCTTGGAAACCCTATGGGGCAGTTCTACTCTATCCTACAGGGTTGCTATGAGTCACAATCAACTTGATGGCAATGGGTTTTGGTTCGGTATGTGCCAGACAAGGCGCCCTGGTGTCACAGTGATTAAGCGCTCGCTGCTAACCAAAAGGTTAGCCGTTCAAACTCATCAGCCACTCCATGGGAGAAAGATGTGGCAGTCTGCTTCCATAAAGATTACTGCCTTGGAAGCCATATGGGGCAGTTCTACCCTGTCCTGAAGGGTTGCTATGAGTCTGAATCCACTTGATGGCAACAGAGCAATGGGGATATGCCAGGCACCATCCTAGGCCTTTTATGGGCATTATCTCACTTAATCTCACAATAGGCCTAGAAGTAAGTAGTAGTTTCACAGTTTTACATATGAGGTACCTGAGGCCCAGAAACGCTAATTATCTTGCCCAAGGTAGTAAAGCTAAGATTCTAACTAGTTCTGAACTCTTTCCAATATACCACAGAAGCATGATGAAATGAAAGTTCTTAATGTGTTTCTTTTGCCAACGTGACATTTACAGTTTGGGCTCCTACAGGAATAGAACCACCAGGAAAGATACTACTAGTGAAGTTTTACCTAAACTCCTCTTCAAAATTCAAGAATAGCCTATTAAAAAATCTCTTGTGGGGAAAAAAATATTTTTAGTTAAATCCAGAAAAGAATAAGAACTTGGGGTGTTCATATCAACTTAACTGAACTTCTGAACTACACGACAGACTGTCAAGTAACTTATTTAAGAAAGAAAACTGAAAACTAATTGCTCATTCTACAGAACTAATTGTCTTGTTTCGTTTCGGTTTTTTAACAACTAAGCATAATTTAATCCAAAAATAATCATTCCTGCTTCCCAATTCCTCCATTTAAAGTGTGTACCAGGAAGCATATGACATGCTAGGCATGGTTTTATTTTCTGGGAAGACTACTTTGATTAATCATAATGTGAGATGGTTATAGCTCGTCTTATTAATTCAACTTTTAAGGCATCAGTAAATATTGACTGAGGCTATTTATTATCTGGCACTTAGAATTCACCAGAAATGAAATCATTTTCTAATTAATGAAAGAAACATTCAATTCTGTTAATGCTTACCCAAATGCAATAAAAGATGAAAAATAAAAAAAGTTCAGTCTTTCCTATAGTATATGAGATCTTGTAGCCAATCAAAATAACTGTACAAAACAAACAAAAAACTCATTGCTGTCAAGTCAATTCTGACTCTTAGTGACCTTACTGGACAGGAGTAGAACTGCCTTATAGGGTCTCCAAGGAGCACCTGATGGATTCAGACTGCCAACCTTTTGGTTAATAGCCAAGCACTTAACCACTGTGCCACCAGGGCTCCAAATAACTGCACATTATCCTCAAATCTCAGTCTAGTATAATGTGACTAGTAAGTGTCAAATAAAACTGAGTTAAGTCTCCCAGTTACGGAAATTCACTTGATGATTCTTTTGACAACGGGACTCAATTAAAACAATATAAATTTTCACTTTCCTGAGAGTAGTAGTAGCATGATAAAAACATTACCATCAACAACAACACCTAGTAATGGCTGGCATTTATTGATTCCTTACTATAAGCCGGACACCTTACACTCACTTTCTCGTCTAGTTCTCATAGCAACCCACTGAGGTTAAACCAAAACCCAAACCCTGTTGCCATGGAGTAGATTCCAAATCATAGCAAGTCTATAGGACAGAGGAGAACGTCCCCAGAGGGTTTCCAAGGAGCGGCTGGTGGATTCAAACTGCCGACCTTTTGGTTAGCAGCTAAGCTCTTAACCACTGTGACCCAGCTCCTGAGGTAGGCACTATCATTATCTCCATTTTCTAGATGATGAAAAAAAGCTTAAAAAGGTAACCTGCCCATTGCACTTCTCTGACTCTGCAGTCGAAGTGCTTATCTTCTTTGCCTACCATCTCAATTCTCCACAAATATTTTAGGGTCTTGTATCTAAAGTTCTCTCAATGGCAAAAGCTTAGTATCACTCTTCCAGTTTTTAATTGTATTTACATATTTCTCAGTGGTTAACTAGAATATTTTCTATATGCTAAGTCAGTATATTCATTATGAATATATATATTCATGAATATATGTGTATATATATGTATATTATATATATTTGAAATTTGCTGGGAAAATTTTTCAGAACTGTTGCAAACATGAAAAATACACTCTAAAAGTGATTTCTGCTTTTAAATTTTGTTGTTTCCTTAGGAAGCAATTTTTGAAATTATTTATATGATATTGGCATTGTCATGAAGCCGGTACCTTTGCCAAGGCTATACTACTCCTTTGCTGGCACACTGATGCAGCCACCTCACTCTGTAACTCAAACCCAACACCTTGACCTGTCTTTGCTCCAAAACTCTTATATACATTATTTAATGTTTTCTTTTATATTTTATGTCATTTCTGTTAGTATCTCTGGATTGTTCATTCCTATTCCTATATAACTTCTAGTTCTGATTAGTATTATTTGACAGAGGAATTTATACTCTCAGTCATAGAGACTTTATAATGGATAAAACTGTACTAAAGCAATAATGTGTTTATATAATTCCAGACATAAGCAAGGGGAGGAATTCACCTTTATTTGTCCTAAGGATCAAATGAGATTGAAAGAGGGGCTAGATTCAGGGAGAATCAGGAGGCCTGGGTCTGAATCCTAGTCATCCACTCTCAATCTTACATTCTTCCATCTGTAATTGGGATAACTACACTTATCTTATTTCAGAGTTATTTGGGGAGGAAAGTTTGATGAAATAATACATGTATGATGTGCAATCTAGTGCCTGGAACACAAAGGTATCTATAAATTACTGCAGCACCTATTCATCGAATGGATTATTCAGAATATCAAGGTATATTACATAAACCTTTTAGATCCAAGCTAAAAAACAAAAACAACAAACGAAAAACATAAAGACTACAGAAATATTTATGAGAAATAAAATAATTACCTAACTCTTTTTATTTAAGAAATATCCATTCCACTTACGTCATATTAAAATATAGAGAACTACATTGCTCAAAATATGCCTAGTATGTACTGTTATGAAGATCCATGTAAAGAAATTTTTCAGTGCTGTTTCCTTCCTGTTAACAGAACATTATCTTGATTAAACCCGACATTATAGCAATGCTGAGCTGTGTGCTGAAACTTCAAAACTAAAACTGTACTGCAATTTCTCAACTATTCTATTACTCATTAATTAAATAAATATTTATTAATTGCTTGTAATAGGCCAAGTTAGGCTGTGCTTGGTAATAAGGCCACAATAACAAAACAGAGTATCAGTGTAACTGAAAGAAAATACATAAACAAACAATTACAATAGAGTGTGATATTTACTAAGACAGGAAGAAGCACAGGGGTACTAGAGGACCATGTGAGAGACACAACCCACACAGCCTTGGCAGGGAGGCATCAGCAAAACCTTCCAGTAGAATTTCACCTCTAAGATGAGTCCTAAAGAATGATCAGGAGTTAGGAAAAAAGATTAGAAAGACATACAAGTAGACAGAACACTATCTTACAGCCAGACAAGAAAGGCATAAAACAGTCAAGGAACGAAAAGCCATTCAATATGCCAGCAACACAGAGTGGGACAGTAAGAAAATATGAACTGAACCAGAAAAGGAGAGTAGGGAAAAGATCATGAAGAACCCAGAATGTCATCTTTAGACATCTGGAATTAGTTTTAAGATTTTTTTTAAGCTAGGTAGAAACAGGATCAGAATTGTGCTTTACAAATGTCACTCTTGCTGCAGTATAGGAAATGGACTGGAAGAGGACATTCCTAGAGTAGAAAGATCACTTAAGAAGCTCTTCCTGTATTTTAAATAAGAACCAAAAGACAACTGAACTAAAATATGGCAAGGAGAGTTGTGTGAAAATGAAAGATTGAAAGATATGAAGAAGTTAGCATAGGTAAGACTTAGCCATTTATTGGATGATGGAGGTGGGGAGGAAGGAAGAGGTAAAGATGACTTCATAGTTTTTGCTTGCCACAAGTAGGCAAGTAGTCTTGCATAGGGAACACAGAATAAGGACCAGGTTTGAACAGAAATACAATGAGTTTAATTTGGGGCCTTCAAGATTAAGGTGTCAATGAGAAATCCAAGTGGTTTCACGGACACTTGAATAGCGGACATGTAGAGAGTGGGTTTAGGGCTAACAAAAAGGCTTGACTGGAGATTTGGAGACCATCAGCAAGAAAAGGAAGCCTTAGAAAAGATGAGTTAACAGATCAGGAATCCAGCCATAATAAAAATTGGTAGTTAAGGAGTTGTCAGAAGAGGAGCCTGAGGTGACATCTGAGAAGAAACAGCCAGGAAGATGGAAATATGAAGTCATGAAAAACAAGGGAAGACTCTCCTGAGAAAGGAGTCTTCAATAGTGTGGATGCTGCAGGAAGGTTGTCTTAGTCATCTAGTGCTGCTCTAACAGAAGTACCACAAGTGGATGGTTTTAACAAAGAGAATTTATTCTCTCACGGTCCAGTAGGCTACAAGTCCAAATTCAGGGCATCAGCTCCAGAGGAATGCTTTCACCATCAGCTCTGGAGGAAGGTCCATGTCATCAGTCTTCCTTTGGTCTGGGAGCTTCTCTGTGCAGGAACCTCAGGTCCAAAGGATGCGCTCTGCTCCCAGCACTGCTCTCTTGGTGGTATGAGGTTCCCAAGTGTCTCTGTTCACTTCTCTCATTTATATCTCAAAAGAGATTGCATTAAGACACTAATCTTGTCAACCTCATCAGTATAACCTCATCACAGTGACAGAATTTACAACACATAAGGAGATCACATATAATCTCATGGTAGTGATACAGTTTACAGCACATAAGGAAATCACATCAGATAACACAATCATACAATACTAGGAATCATGACCTAGCCAAGTTGCTACACACATTTTTTGGGGAACACAATTCAACCCATGACAAAGGTCAAGGAAGATAACACTGAGAACTGACAACTCTTTCAGTTTCCTTCTCTATAAATAAACTGGTTCAGAATTGTTTAGAATTTCCCTGGTGGCATAGTGGTTAAGAGCTCAGCTGCTAACCAAAAGGTCGGCAGTTTGAATCCACCAGCTGCTCCTTGGAAACCCCGTGGGGCAGCTCTACTCTGTCCTATAGGGTCACTATGAGTTGGAACCAACTGGATGACGTCTAACAACAACAACAACAAATATCTTCATCCATTCTTTGCTCCATCCTTAGAATATCTTTTTTAAGACAGAGGGATAGAAGAAACCTTAACAACTTAACAAAAAGATTGTAGTCAATTTTAAATGTCAATTGATAGTCAATTAATAGTGATAAAACTAAATTCAAGTATACTAAAGTCATTCCATACAAGAAATTATTAAACAGTACTGTGATCTATAATAATTAAGTAACTAAAATTCAAAAACTCCTAATGGTCACAGTACTTTTATTTAATGTCTAAAGACATATAACTGTTCCAAAAGAGGAGAATGGCTCAATGCCATATGTCACAGCTCCTCTGATCTGAAAAACCTTATACTCCATGAACTATGGCTGACATTTCAATCCACAGTAACCTATTTGCAGAGTATTCATTTGCTCCTGACTTTATGAGTATCCAATAGAAGACTGTCATTTTATGATCCATTAAAAAAGATGAAAAAATTAAATAAAATTGTGAAAGACATTTGCTGGAAGTAATAAATAATTTACCTCCAATTTTCACATACTGAAAATTAAACTGGCAACTACTCAAAAAGTTATTAAAATTATGGTGACTTAAGATATTTTGAAATCAAGTGCTAGTATTTAATACTCAGCAGAACTTGTTAAAAGTTAGCAGTGTGCATAATAAAGGTTTTAAGTTGAAAAATAAGGTTTCGTATTTGTGATTGGCTTAAAAATTCTACTAGTTATAAGTAAGTATATAAATTAATAAGTTTTATCCAATGACACTTTCTTCAAAGTGGTTAAAGAAATCTTGGATCAAATAATTTCTTTTTGGGTTATCTCAATATATCTACATATCTAAAACAAACATTACTATCAGAAATTTGCTAGATTAAAAAACAAACAAAACAAAAAACACCTATATTCTGAGATGTACTGGACATCATACCTAAAGTTGTATTATAAATGTTTTCAGTTTATCACTAAAAAGCAGCTTTTTTTAAACATCTTTGCATGTTTTAATAAAATACAAAAAGGTACTTGGGAATAATTACCCCATTCTTTAGTGCGTTTCATCCAAAAATATCAAATGTCTTAGTATAATAAAAAGTGCTATGATATAAAATTTAGAAGCAGACACATAAGAGGATTTAAGTACATGTTTAAGGAATATTCTACATTACTGTCTAGCTATACCTGTTAGAATACTTTGCTTTACAAAAAACTCAGAGTAATTTAGTAAGAAAGTTCTTCCTTAACTTGAGCTGAAAGGGGGCTCCCTTCACTTCTTCCCTTTCTTTCTCGTCTCCGTGGGAGCATAAAGAATAAATCAAATCCCTTTTTCACGTGACAGGCCTTCCAATGTTTTATGAGAGCTTAATGTGTCACACCTGAATCATGTATTGTTCTGTATTTTAATTTGTATCCTATCGAACATTTCCATACCTGTTAATGTCTTCTTGCCCTCCCCCATGGATGTGCTTGAATTAATGAATGTTCCTCTTAAGAGACAACTTGCAGAATGTATAACTGAGTACAGGTAATGCAGATTACGTGAACCTGATCATCTTTATAGACATAATTAGAAAGCGGTATACTATATTAAAGAAGAGATCAATTTTTCACAATTTTGGAGAAAGGTAGAGAATAAAGAAACAGAGAGGGTCCTTAATCTTATCTCATCAAGATTCTAATGTTTGTGTTCAAAGTAATGGCATAACTAATGCCTTGGTATCCTGATTTAAAAAAAAAAAATCAAGCCTCATTTCTGAAGAAACAAAAAAAAGAATAAAATTGTAGCAGTATCGCCTGCTACTAAGATAATACACATATATACAAAGGTATGTTTTTGAAAAGTGCTCATGTGAGAAGCTGTGCTAAAGGCAGAATCTGTCCACTGAGAAACGAAACAAAATCAATCAATTTTAATCTAGGCAAAATAAATTAGGCTGAATATTAAATTAAAAAAATGTTGGCAGAAATAAAATGATTTTATTACCAAGTCAAGCCCTAACCCCAAGTCTGCCACCCTGTTCATCTCAGTGATCATTCAGTATCAGATGCCTGAAATTTATAACTGATGTCCCACCACTTCTTATTTAAAACACTCTGTCAAGAGTCTTCCCACACTGCCTTTTAAAAGAACTAATACTATCAGTTTCATCTGATTTAGATATTTACTTCATATTTGCCAGAATATTCTGGCCAATGTTTTTGAAAGCACATTTAACTATACCATATGCCTCCTTAAATCATCTCTATCAAACAAGCTGTAGGATAAGGCTCTGGTTCATTCTGTTCTGTTTTTCTTTCTTCACAATGTGTTTATGTATATTTACCCAATTTGTTCTGTTCTTCTTGCCAAATTACAGGTTTGAGATCTCAACTATTGCAGAGCAGCTGTGCTATTGTGAATGTCTCACAAAACAAGGGTCAGGAAATAAGCCTATATCATAATAACTGGTGACAGCTGTACATCAAACTGTAAGGCTATTGCTCTGGACTAAAGAGGATTCAAAGAACTTCAAGAGTTCATCCTATTCAAACATAAAGAAGACGTTTTGATGCAAATAATCCACTGGTAGAAATGAACTCTTCACAATCTAGAATTTTTTCTTGGTAATACAAGTTGTTTAAGTATATGGCATGTTTGTTTTTAAGTAAGTTGCGTCCAATGAAAGACATAGAGAAGAATAACATCAGTACTTGCACCCTTACATTCTTTTTGTTTAAATAGTAAGAATTTATATTAGTCTTATCCTAGTATTAAAACTAAACTAGTTGCCAAAGAGTCTATTCTGACTCACGGCAACCCCATGTGTGTCAGAGTAGAACCGTGCTCCATAGGGTTTTCAATGGCTGATTCTTCTTTGGTAGTAGATAGCCAAGCCTTTCTTCTGAGGTGCCACTGGGTGGATCTGAACTCCCAACTTTTGGTTATTAGCTAAGCACTTATTAATTATCCTCACTCAGGGATTTCCCTATCCTAGTATATATATTTATATATACGTGTATGTGTGTGTGTATATGTATATATATACATATACACATATCATTATATACATATATAAATTTAGTAAATACAAATTTATCTCAAACTTTTTCAAAAGCCCATTCCAAAAATGTTCAACAATGATATACCTGGATAGAACTTGCCCAGATATCTTTTGCTTATTGCATAACATCAATTTCCAAATGCAGATCTATGTCCCAGCTACTGGGTCCTCTGCCACATTCTTAGTTCACGTCCCCAAAGAAACACCTTCATGTTAATGCTCTTTTAAATCAAAATCCATAAGTCCTAATTTTTAAAAAGAGTAATCCTCGAATAAAATCTAATTCTGGAAATCACTTAAGGATGAGAAAGGAACTGATAGAGCAGGCTAATGAGATAAGGGACAGGTCCATGGATCCAGCTCTGAGACTTTGCATCTGGCTCTGAGGCTGTCCGTCTAGGGTTACTTCACCAGCGTGTTGTTAATTATTTAAGTGAGAGAACAGGGGGAACCATCGCTACATCTGTCACCGTCACACAGGAAAAACCTTCATTCATTGTTGGGCCAGATGTGTTTATTTGAAACATAGACTAACTAGCTACTTAATGGGTTTGAATCCTTAGCCAAAAGCTAATTAGGTAAACATATTAAGCATCAGTCACCTTACAAGGCTAAACTCTTTCAGTTGTGTTGATTTTAATACTATCTCTTAAGATAGCTCTTCACCTACAAAAGTATATGAAGAAAATTCAAGGCAAAAGAAGGGTCCAAATTACTTGCAATATAATAAGTTATCCCCAAATGCCCAATAAATTAACAAATAAAATCTTCTCAAGCTTTGCCTTAGTGGTATCATACATGATACAAAAGGAAAAGCAAAAGTAATTCTTTTCGACAGGTCTCCTTACCAAAACATTCTCAGCTTGCCTGTAGGTGAAATATTACTGTCAAGAAAAGAACAAATGATGATTTCTCATGTCTGATATTTATGATGCCATGTGTGATTTTTTAAATTGCACCTCCAGATAACTTAGCTAATCTACAAATCATAAAAGAATATCAGCAGTCCTTACGGCAGCTTATTCCAAAGGAACGTATATCCAAAGGCAAATTCTAGAGAAAACAAATTCAATGTCTGGGGTAGAACAGGCAGATCGTATTTTATAACTACACGGCAGAAGAAAGTAAGCTGTGCTCCTTAACTAGTCACTGTTATAAAAAAGCCAAGAGTTTTCTGTTCTTTTAAATGGCATGTCCCCCCAAAGTAAAATCCTTAGCATGTTTCTCCTAACTGAAATAGACTACTGCTCCCAGCAATCAAATGCTCCCTTTTAGTTCTTTTATATTAACTGGTAAACCAAAATATTTGAGTAAATATCACTCATCTTTCATCCAACAAATGTTTAGTGAATTTACTATGTGCCAGGCACTGTGTTAGATGTTAGGGATACCGCAAGATACAAGACAGGCAAAACTCATTCTCAGAAAGAAGACACACAATAACAAACAACTAAGTGCTTTGGAGAAAGAATAAAACAAGGAAGGGGAATAGATTCAAGGGGGGGGGGGGTGATTGCATTCTTAAATAGGGTGATCAGGGAAGGACTTATTGAGAAGGTGACATTTCAACAGGACTTGAAGAAGGTGAAGGAGTGAGACATGAGAGGAAAAGCATTCCAAGCAGAGGGACATCATGTGCAACAGGGGGGAAGCGGGGTGAGCCGATGTGGTTAAGGAACAGCAAAGAGGCCATTGTGACCATAGCAGAGTGAGGAAGAGGCACACGGACGATGATGTCTGAGTGATAGCAAGGGGTCAGAACCTGCAGGACTTCATAGAGCATTGCAATGATTAATCTTTTACTGTGAGTGCATGTTGGAAATTGTTACAAAGGATTTTAAGCAGAGGGGTGAACAGAAACTGATCTGTTCTAATGAGATCACACCTGTCAAAGGCAGAACAGAAAGTCAAGGTGAGAGGCCAATAATCCAAGCAAGAAATGATGATTGCTTAGTCTAGGATGATGGTAGCAATGGAGGTAGTGAGGAGGGGTGGATTCTGGGAATGTATTGAAATTAGAGCTGAGAAGATTTGCTGATGGACTGGGTGTAAGATAAAGAATGAAATGAAAGATCACGAAAAGGATTTTTACCTGAACAACAAGAAGAATGCAGCTGCCAATAGAGAAGATAACTTGGGGACCAGGTTTGGGGGAATGTCAGAAGGCCCAACATGGAATTACAAATTCAATGAAATAGCACAGAACTTCGAGTCAATCAATTCACCAAGGCTAATACATGAGTACTCAGAAAGCCATTGAGTCCCACTGTGCACTTGTTAAAATGGCTCCATACAAAATTGACATGACTTAAGTTCCAGTCCCAGGCAATGTAGCCATAGGCATGTTCTCAGTAACACTAGATTATCACATGACAGAGAAAATGAGTATTTTTTTTTTTTAGAGAGAGGAAAAAGAGCCTGATTAGTCTGTCTTTTATAAGTTGTATTATGCAGCCCCTTTCATTCAATTTAATATAGAAAGTTGATACTGTTATAATTTACTTAGACACCAGAAGTGATGCCCAACAGGTATCTTGAATTGTTTAAGCATCCACATAAGTCAAGTGTTCAAGTCAACTAAAACCTCCTAAAATTATTCTCTTGGGTTCTGTGGAGGAAAATATAATCTTCACTCTCTGAACACTAATCCAGACTCTGGATGGTGGCTTGGTACACTTAATTTTTCTCTGTTCTAGGCAAAGATCAACATAAAGGAACCTTAGAAAACTATATTATAGTCATTATCCTAAACATATTGCATCCATTGCTTTTGGGCTCGAGAACACTTAAAATGTTTTGCAATCATTTCCTGCTTTATAGTTACTGGTTGCCATGCAGTCAATTCTGGCTCATGGTAATCCCATGCATATAGAACTGTGCTCCATAAGGTTTTCAAGGCTGTGCTACCTTTTGGAAGCAGATTACCAGGCCTGACTTCCAAGGTGCCTCTGGGTGGGTTCGATCCACCAACCTTTTGGTTAGTAGTCAAGCGCTTAACTGTTTGTGCCACCCAGGGACTCTCTGCCTAATAGAAAATAGAAAAAAATGACAAATGGAAATGTTAAATTAGTAGTGAAATTATTTGTGTATAAGTGATTCAAATAAAAGCCCTCATTCCAAGCTGAATTGTCCTTATTTTAGCTATCATTCTTGTTTATCAACACACCAAAGAACATGATAGTATAGACCTTAACAAGACTGGACACACATTGTAGCACAAATTGATACAAATGTACATTTGTTTTCTAGTCCGAGATGCGTCATATTGATGATGTTCTTATTGTTCTTTAATATTAATATTTATGAAATATTATAGTAATTATTCAATCAAAAACTCACTTTATGAGAATAGCAGCACAATTGGAAGAGCGTAGTCAATGTCACTGAACTGTGCATGTAGAAATT
>NW_004444041.1:3860502-3898046 GCF_000243295.1 Trichechus manatus latirostris | reverse complement strand
AAATTTTTGAAATGGTATATCTTTGGCTATGTGTATTTTCACCAAAAAAAGGTTGAGAAGTTAGAGGGTTGACATGTTGTGGGGTTGTTAACCAAGTTCATAAAACAATATGTGTACTACTGTTTCATGAGAAACTATTTGTTCTGTAAGCCTTCACCTGAAGTACAATTAAAGATAAAAAATAAAAATAAATAAAAAAAACTCACTTTACAACTATGTGTGTGTGTGTGTGTAAGTTCAATACCCTAAAAGAATAGCTGTGGCTCTACTTATTTATAGTCTCCAACAGTGGTTCTCAAACCCATCTGGATAAATATTTGTAAAACCTTGATGTAATATTTAAGAAACAAGATAAAACAGACTTTACCATTTTCAACCTACGAAGAGTTGACATACTAACTAAAGTGGTTTACTTGTGGTTTACTGTTTAATGCGTATGCTGTACATCAAAATACGACACAATAAAATGTGTATTTTTTACCATTTTCTAATAATTTGTAACCAAAATATTTAAGTACTTACTCTCCAGCTTTATTCAAAGTAGGTGCAGGACAAAGCATAGAGTTAAGCTGCACACTTACTGGTGTTACACCTAGAAAATAAAATACCACTGAATTAACAAAGTGTCTTATGTACTTTGCACAGTTTCATTAATCATATGAAGGGCATGCTGCACACAGAGTTCAAATGTGAAAAATTAGATATATTAGCATAAAAAAAACAAAAAGATACTCATCTAAAGAGAGAGGAGAAGGAAAAGAAACAGAATATGGTAAGAAATTACATGCTCCATTGGTATATAGTATTGGCAAATCATAAATTATGATTTTTCTGACTAGACTAAGTTCACATACAGTTACAAACATTATACAGTTATCATCTTTTTCTCTTCAATTTTGCAAACATTTTATATTTTTAAGAATAAATGATACATATTTTAAAAGTAGAATTTACAAATGGTAAAGTAAGATGAATGCCCATGGGAAAATGACTTAATAAATACATTTTATGTACTAGGTGATTAAATTCCCTTTGAATTTTAATAATACATAAGGAAATATAACCTAGGTATATATATAGTCAGAAAAGTTACATAATCAACTGGATAATCCAAGAACATGAATGAGAAAAAAATTCTGACTCCACTTATATTTTGAGGATATACCGTAATAAATGGAATAACAAACAAGTACACATCAAATATGCTTATATTACAATCAACTGAAACGTAATCAAAAAGAGGTAAATGATTATTTTTATCAAAGATTCTGCAAAAGAATCTTGATCCAAAGGGGGAAGAATGTGGAACAGAATTTAAAATTCTCATTGGAATACAGATTTCTGGAGCCATTGAGGCTTTGAACCCCCAAAACTATCACAATGAGATAATCTTTAAACTTTAAATCTTAAACTGAAACTATCCCCTGAAGTCTTCTTTGAAGGAAAAATAGTTTATCTCAATAAGTAAAGTATGTCTGCCTTGAGCATTGTGCTCTTTTAAAGAATTACCTATGTGAGATCAAATTAATAATAGCAACTCAAAAGGTAAGATGAGAAGCTTAGGGGGCAGCGAGTCTAAGTCAATGGAGGTGGAACAATTCAGAGAAGGAAGGTGAGAATGCACAACTTGAAGAAAGTAATCAATGTCAATAAGTTGTACACATAGCAATTGTTAAAATGATGTATGACTGTGTATATTTTCACCAAAATAAAGAGTTAGATAAAGCTAACTCTTAGATATAGGTCACTTCAAAAGTGTTTTAAACATTGTTACTGATTAAAATTACTTGGTTTTCTTCAATTGTGGAACTGATTACGAAGAAAGTTTGTTACGAACATGGCTTGCCTTACCAAAACAGTGATCTTTATAGGAAAGAGTGGCATTTATGATATTTACCATGCTGAGATCCTCATCACTTTAATTCAACAAACACATATTGAACTCTTACTGTGTATGGCCAAAAGTGTGCCAACTGCAGTCTTTAGTACCATCACATAAACAGCAAAACAGCAGACAAATCTCTTAAAAAATAACACCACCAGCATTACAGTATAAATTCCTAGAGAGTAATATACAACCAGTCCTCCGATTACGAATGAGTTCCGTTCCTAAATCTGTCTTTAAGTGGAATTTGTATGTAAATCGGAACAGTTGGAAACAGTTCATATCTAACATCAGTTAGTCAAACGTTTGTCTTAGTACATAGTATATAGTGTACCTTTCTATGCATAAAAACATTAGAGAAAAACTTCCAGATACACTGAAACATCTTTAACATAATAATACAGTAATAATAATAATAATGTTTTAATTAGGAATCATTGTATGTACCTCGAATTTTTAATATAATAGGCTGTACAAGAGTTGGTTCGTAACTAGGGGTTGTATGTAAGTTGGATGTTCACAACTTGGGGACTGTCTATAATGAGCCGTGAGAAAAACATGTTTTAATGGAGAAACAAAATGTTCAGAAAACTAAGAGCTTTTTTAGAAGGGAGAGTTTTTTCCAAATGAGGATAAAAAGATTTTACTCATCTGCTTTTTTGAAAGTCAGAGCAGCAAAAATAAAACCCTCTTCCATAAATATGATAATTATCAACAAACACTGTGCTGGACAGTCACTGGGGATACAAAAGATCTATAAAGCAAAAAGCCTTATTAGGAAGATACACAAAGAAAACAAATGGCAATAAAATAGGCAATAAGTAGTAGAGTAGTCTGATAGAGTTAGATTTTAAGGCAGGAATCACAAGAAATAAGTCTGGGGAAAGACAATTAGGCAGTTGATGCAGAGTGCAGTCAGGAAAACTGAGTTCAACTATCAGCTCTGTTCAATGTTACCTTTGTGACTCTAGGCAAGTTATTTTACTCTCTCAATCACAAAACCATCATCTGTAAAATGAGGCTACTTAGGCAGGACCCAACATTTATTAAGCTATGAACAAATGTTGCTATCATACAATAGCTACTAAATAATAATTATTACTATTGTATTATCATCGGTACTTCATTTCTTTCTTCTTTGATTAAAAAATGTAATATAGTTAGTTTTAGCTGGAGGGAAAAAACACTTGACTCTGATATGCTATGCAGATATTAAAGTAACATTGAGACTATGAGAAAACCTACTCTTTGTGTATGTTTCATTTACAGTGTACGTGCAGACCACACTGCCATTTCGACTCCCCAACATGAATCCTCTTCCATTCAAAACAATTTGAAATTCCTCTAGAAGTGAAAGAAAAAATAAACATTTTACTCACTTTTTTATAAAGACAACTTGAAACTAAAGTATCAAAGTACACAGACTTAATTTTTTCATACTATTCAGCCAACCAATAACAATGAAGACACAGTTCTATTTCCAAATCCACCTGCTTTTTAGACCCTTTAGGGAAACACAGTGAAGATAACTAATCACTGCCACGTAGAAATGCATTATTTTATTTTTTTAAAACAAAGTGTTTCCCTCATAGTGATCAAGATACTAGAATTGAAGTGTAACCATCATTCCCATCCAGATACTATACAAACCTCCCCAAATTCTATCCTTGGGAAAATAGCAGCAGGAGAGAAACTTCTTTGTTTTTCTCTACCTTCAGGTATTAATGTATGGGAATATAAAGAAAATCAATTATCCCTGTTCTTTGATTCTCAGGATGGTCATGTGTAGTAGTATTTTTTGGGTTTTTGTCTTGTTTTGTTTTTTTTTAACCTATGCTCCCATTACAGAATTCTTCTTTAACAGTTTCTCTGTACTGCTGATCTTGGTTTCATTTTCTTGTACATACAAATTTATAATTCATAGAGGTCATGCATTTTTGGACTACTAATATTCTATGGGCAGGCACTAAAGGAAGTTGATTTAACTTATTTTGCCTTAACTATATAGAAGTCACTAAATGTTAGGGAGTGAAAATGTTGCTAGAAGAAGAGCTAACTGATTAAATATCTTGATAGGCAGGTAACTTCTTGGTGCTTAGCTGCAAGATGTTATATTAACTATTATGTTGTTATTGTTGTTGTTAGGTGCCATCAAGTCAGCTTTGCTTAGTAGAGACCCCACATATAAGAGAACAAAACGTTGTCTGGTCCCGCGCCATCCTCACAATCGTTGCTATGTTTGAGCGCATTGTTGCAGCCACTGTGTCAATCCATCTCCTTGAGGGTCTCTCACTTTTTTGCTGACCCTCTACTTTACCAAGCATGATGTCTTTCTCCAGTAATTTGTCCCTCCTGATGACATGTCCAAAGTAAGCAAGACAAGTTTTGCCATCCTCGAGTCTAAGGAGCATCCTGTCTGTACTTCCTCTGAGACACATTTGTTTGTTCCTCTGGAAGCTCATGGTATAGTCAGTATTCTTTGCCAGCACCATAATTCAGATGCTTTAATTCTTCTTCAGTCTTCCTTTTTCATTGTCCAGCTTTCACATGCATACGAGGCAACTGAAAATACCATGGCTTGAGTCAGGTGCACCTTAGTCATCATCAAAGAGACATCTTCGCTTTTAAAACTTTGAAGAAGTCTTTTGCAGCAGTTTTTCCCCAGTGCAATATGTCATTTTATTTCTTGACGGCTGCTTCTATCAGCCTTGTTTGTTGATCCAAGAAGAATGAAATCCTTGACAAGATCAATTTCTTCATCTTTTATCATGAAATTGTTATTAACTATTTTAACAGTGATTAAATCTTAATCTTCTCATCACCTCCCATCTACCTAAACCAATACATATACAGTAATTAATTATAAAAGAAATATACTGCCATCTTCCTCTCCATTAAATATGTTATGAAAGGAATTTTACTTATAAGTTAAAATAAAGTGCAGATAAAACTTAAAATGGCATTCAATAAAAAGTATGGACTTTGGAGTCAGACAAACAAGGGTCTAATAGGTCAATTACTAATAGCAAGCATTGAGCCTTTCTCTGCCTCAGTTTCCCCATCTGTAAAAATGAGATTATAAAACTATCAAATAGTGTCGTTATAAGGATTACATGGAATTATAAATGCAAGGCACCTAGTATGTGCCCAGCACATAATAGGTAATAGGAGTTTAATAAATAATTGCTACATCTTACCCTTATTTTTCCATTTATTTTTTCTTTGTTATGTCAGAAATGTATTAATCTATACTCTTAGAAAAGGTAATGCTGCTCAGGGATGTTTAGGTATGCTATTTTTCTTTAACATTTCAATAATCATTCACTAGAGAGTCCAGAGAAGCGCAGAGCTCAAAACCATTTGCAAAAGGTTGGGAGGCTCTGTGGCAAATTACACGGTACATTTCCTTCCCCACCAAACCCAGTAATTTCATATTCTAAGTGAAGTCAAGTTAAAAGAACTCCAAGAAGAAATAAAATCGGCTAGAGAGAACCACATCCTCTGGTTAAGGATGGCTTGGAGGTGCTAAAACCTGAGGTCTGCTCTTAGCACAGCTGATGAAGCCACCTGCTTCCTTCCTGCCATCCTCCCATGAGTCACTTCCTTATCTGCCCTGAGCTGGCAGATACTGTACCTTGGCCAGGCTGCCAAAGCATGGGGTTCAAAGTCCATAGATACATGACTCTTTGTATAATCAAATAAAAGGAAAGATTTCATATTTTATTTTACTTGCCATAGGAAAGGTCTCAACTTGTACTAAATATACAGAAGATTCTAAAAGCCTGTCACACAATATGCTCATTATTTAAAATAACACTGCAATCTTAAAAATTTGAATTTAAAATAGAAATATTTCAAGGAATTATTTAAAAATTCTTACAGAAAAAAGATGCCAAAAAAGTTAATTTTGCTATTCTCTTTCCAACATGAGTTTCAAATCATATATTTTAACTAGGAAAAAAAATACAATTTCTTACATGGTATTTTTAAATTCTAAATACTTACCCCCCACACAGACACTTGATGGCCGCAATTCCAGGATTTCGGTACATGATTGATCTAATATCTGGAAAGGAAAAGCCGAAGAACTAGATATAAAATGAAATTATAAAATATAACATGAAGTATAAGATTACAAATAACCTTGAGGTTCTTCCCTTAAATTGCACAGATTGGCAGAGAAAATCTATTAACGATAACATATACTACTTTCAAGTTCTTAGGAAATTTCTGTATTATCTTTCAGAATAGATTCTAAGATTGTACACTCTAGGAATCCTTATTTAATCAAAGTGAATCCAGATAAGCACAAGTACAGTGGGGGCTGTCTCAAAGTGCGGTAGCCCTGAGTATAAAAAGATAGGTGGAAACTTCCTAACAACCATGAAATCAATGCTGACCCTTTAGATCCAGCAAATTAAAGGAAAAAAAAAAAAAAACCCAAAATAAAACAAAACAATTGCTTCTGAGTAGATTCCAACTCATGGTGACCCCCTGTGTGTCAGACTAGAACTGTTCTCCATAGAGTTTTCAATGGATGATTTTTTGGAAGTAGATTGTCAGACCTTTCTTCCAAGGCCCCTCTGGATGAACTCCAAGCTCCCACCTTTAGATTAGCAGCCGAGAGCATTAACTATTTAACCAACCAGGGACACCTATCAGGCAAATAAACCGAACCAACCCATTGCCGTCAGGTTGATTCTGACTCATAGTGACCCTATAGAACAGAGTAGAACTGCCCCATAGTGTCTCCAAGGAGTGGCCAGTGGATTTGAACTGCCAACCTTTCAGTTAGCAGCCAAGCTGTTACCCACTGCACCACCACGGCTCCATCAGGCAAATAGAAGATAGTAAATCAGGCCTCCTGTTTAATAACGCTAATTCAATATGGGTTTTTATTTGCAGGTTCAATATAATAGCAATAAATAAACACTTGTTCATTTGTGGAATTTCAACTCTGTTTCTCAGGCTCAATTCCCATGTATGCTTATTGTTCTTATATGCATCAAATATTACTCCCGCAGGACACAGGCGCCTTGTATGAGCCAAATATTATTGTAAATAAAAGACTTTGTACTCAAGCATCCTCAAAGCACAGGAATAGAATGGCTCTTCTTAGCTTCTTCTGAGAAACAGAAACCACCATACAAGGCACAAGGCTACAACTGGTAAACAACAATGATGAAATGAGCTGCTGGTAATGGACAGAAGAATCCTGTCTTTATTTTTAGAACTGCTCTGCACTACATTACCATAGTCAGACAAATTCCAGAAGATCTTCGAACAACATTCCTTTCTTGATGGAAGTAGAAAACAGATGGTGTGCAGTGGTTTCTAGCATGTCCTATACATAACTAGAGCAAGAAGGAAGGACATTCGCAGGAAATAGAATGCTTCCTGAGATTTCTTTAATAAAAGTGGAAATAAAAATTGTTTGTCCTTAAAATCCAATATGTCAGGCCATGGAATTTTTGCTACTGAGTATGTAACTCTGAAAAGGGTTTATCATTTGTACTTTTCTAGATTATTGCCCAGTGAATCCACTTTTCACAGTAATTGAGGTTTTAGTGATTAGGAAGATTTTGGTCTAGTGATCTAGACTAGTGATCTAGGGATCACTAGATCTTGTGATCTAGT
This sequence comes from Trichechus manatus latirostris, assembly GCF_000243295.1. Lineage (NCBI taxonomy): Eukaryota > Metazoa > Chordata > Mammalia > Sirenia > Trichechidae > Trichechus > Trichechus manatus. Next base: position 3,890,524 of record NW_004444041.1, on the reverse strand, counting down.
AAGATTTTATACGTGAGAAATTCCAGATTTAACTTCAGAAATGACGAAAGAGAGGGAGAGGTGCCAAGATGGCAAACTAGTCAGATGCATCATGCCATCCCTCTACAGCAAAGACCCAAGAAACCAAGGGAAACAGATGCAGATAACAATCTTGGAAACCTGAACTTCAAAAAGGAAGGACAAAGAATTGAATCAAACACTGACTGGAAGAAAAAATTAAATGAATGCAGCAAAAGAGGAGTGAAATGGAGCGGAGGAGTTCTGCCATCGGACAGAGCTGAACATGGCAATCTTGAAAAAAAGCCAGCAGTGACCCTGGGTGATGAGCACAGGAAGGTAACTTCACAGTAACTTCACAGCATGCCCATAAAAGACAGAGAAACTTTATAAACACATCAATAGAGAAGCAAACTGAGTGGATCATGATCTCAATCTAAGGAAGGAAAACACAGAAAGGAAGACAAGAATTCCAGAGATCCTGCCGTCCACAGAGCAGGGAGGGAACCAGGATCCAGAGTTAGGTATACTCACGAGTGGCGGTGCCTGACCTCTGAGGTGAGTGATGTGCAGGAGGCGGTGGAACAGTGGAGTATCAGAGGAAGGTCCCCCCACCTAATCAGACCCCAGGGGGCCCCACCCTCCTAGAACTTGGTTGGAAGCAGGCCCTGACCACTGGCTACAGCAAACAGGAAGTGCTCAGGCCCCCCCATGTGCTAGCTGAAGGGGCACATGCCCCTTCCGCCTACACTCCTGATCAGAAGCAGCAGACAGTCCCATACCCCTGGCCACCCCACCCAACCAGAGACCATAATATGAGCTCCCCTTACCCCAACCCAGCCCCATCTGCCACCCCCCCACCTACCCGAAGAGAAGTAGTAGGCTCAGTCCTGTGCACTCACCTGACCACCTCCCACACTCACCCTTCAACTTAGACAGCAGCGTTGACCGTGCAACCGCACATGTGCTCGCCCACCACTCACTCCCCTCCCAGCTGGCAAGTGTCAGTGACCTTGTGACTGCTCTGCCCACCTGTTAGCCACTCCCTCCTTCCCTGAACTGGCATGGAGTGGTGTCCACATAACCAGTACCCACCCACCACTCACTCTCCCCGCAGTTGGTAAATGTTGGCGACTGCATGACTGCACTAGTACCCAACTGCCATTCACACCCATCCACCCAGTAAGCAGAGTCTACCACGCAATGGCAAGTTCACTTTCCTGCCACTCACCCTCCCCCCAAGAACCAGCGAGCAGCAGCAACTGTGCAAATGAGCACACACCTGCCCGCCACACATTCTCCCCCACCTGGTGAACAGTGACAAACACATCTCCCATTTCCCACCACACCCACCACACTTGTCCCACCATCCACTTGGTGAATATCACCACCTGCACCTGGACCACTAGATCAATGATAGGTGCTGGCCAATACCCCCCCCCCCAGCCTGCCCTCAGCTGCCCTGCATGCATGATCAGCAAATGGAGAGCCATGCTCACACTCCCAGCCACTGCCCTACTCATTAGGAAACAGATGGTGAATGCCCCGGTGCTGTCAGACTAGTGATCAGAGTAGCATGCCCATGCAGATCACCCAGAAACATCAAAACAAAACAAAACAAGAAATCAGGACCAAGCAAACAAACATATAATTAAATAAATAAACGTAAGAACTCCTTAATGACTCAGAGACAACAGACAATATCAAATCACATAAAGAAGCAGGACAAGAAGGCTCGACCAAGCGATCAAAACAAAGGGCTAGAAAATCTTCCTAAGGAATAAATAATGATGGAACTACCTGATAAGGAATTCAAAAACGTATATATATGATCCTCCAAGAGATCAAGAAAGAGATCAAGGAAAACACAGACAAAACTCTAGAAGAATTCAGGAAATTAATACAAGAACAAAATGTCAAAATAAATAGACAATCAGAAAGCATTAAAAACAGCAACTAGAAATCCGGAAGATTAATGATAAAATCTCAGAAACAGGTAACTCAGTGGAAGGATATATGAGTAGAATTTAATCAATGGAAGACAGAAACAGTGAAATAGAAGACAGATCCCTTGAAACTAATTTTTTTGAGAAACACTCAGAAAAAAGAATGAAGAAAGTCTAAGAGTTATGTGGGACACTATCAAGAGGAATAATTTAGACATGATAGGAATTCTAGAACAGAAGGAGACAAAAAAAAAAAAAACCCACAGAGAAAATCTTTGAAGATTTGCTGGCAGAAAACGTCCCTAACATCATGGAAGATGAGAAGATATCCATCTAAGAAGCTCAACGAACCCCATTCAGGACAGACCCCAAAAGAAAGTCACCGAGACATATTATAATCAAGCTTTCAAAAACCAAAGATAAAGAAAGAATCCTGAGAGCAGCTTGGGAAAGATGAATTGTCACCCACAAAGGGGAACTAATAAGACGAAGCTCTGATTTCTCTGCAGAAACCATGTTGGCAAGAAGGCAATGGGATGACATATATAAATCCCTGAAAGAAAAAAAAAATGCCAATTAAGAACTACATATCCAGTAAAATCGTCTCTCAAATATGATGGTGAAACTAGGATATTTCCAGATAAACAGAAATCAAGGCAATTTGTAAAAAGCAGACCAACTTTACAAACAATATTAAAGGGAGTCCTTCAGACAGAAAACCAGCATCAGACAACAACCTGAGATTAAGACATATGACAAAAATAACCAGATACCAACCAAGACAAATAATTTTCAAAAATAAAGCTGCAAGACTGAAAACAGGGAACCAGAGGTGTCAATCTGTAAACAGTGACAACTTCAAAATAAAAAGGTGGAATAAATGGTGTAGCTACACAACTTCTATATGGAGAGGAAGTCAAGGCGGTATCAAGATATAACAGACTATGCTAAGCTTAGGAAGATAAAGGTAAATTTCAGGGTAACTGCAAAGAAAATTAATAAATCTATTCACCAAAATTAAAAAGAAGAAAAACCAAAAAGACTCAGCAAACACAAAAGGAACAATGAAGGAAATGAAAAGAAAGTCCATAAAAAAAGAACTCAGTACAGAAAAGTAATTAGAACAAAGAAACCATCAACACCACAACAAAAAGCACAACAAAATGACAGTGGTAAATTCATATGTATCAATAAACACACTAAATGTAAATGGGTTAAATGCATCAGTCAAGAAACAGAGAGTAATAAAATGAATTAACAAATGGCACATCAATATGTTGCCTACAAGAGACACACCTTAGACACAAAGATAAAAATAAGCTAAAAATCAAAGAATGGAAAAAATATATCAAGCAAACAATAACCAAAAAAGAGCAGAAATGGCAAAATTAATTTCTGGTAAAATAGACTTTAAACCAAATTGTAACATAAGAGACAAGGAAGGACACTATATAATGATTAAAGTGTCAATCTACCAAAAGGATATAACCATGATAAATATTTACACACACAACAACAGAGTTCCAAATACATAAAACAAACTCTAACAAAATTGAAAGAAGAAATAGACAATTCCATGATAATAAAGGAGACTTTAACACACCACTTTCAAGGAAGGACAGAACAACTAGAAAGGAACTCAACAAAGATATAGAAGATCTAAACATCATAATCGAGCAACCTGACCACATACAAACATACAGAACACTTTACCCAGCAGGAGCACAGTACATGTTCTTCTCCAATGCACATGGATCATTCTCCAGAATAGACCATATTTTAGGCCACAAAGCAAGTCTCGATAAATTTAAAAAAATACTGAAATAATATAAAGCATCTTCTTAAATCACAGTGCTAAAAAATTAGAAATCAGTAACAGGAAGAACAAGGAAAACAAATTAAATACATGGAAACTGAATAACACCTTGCTTAAAAACCATGGGGTAATAGAAGAAATAAAAAAATTCTTAAAATCAAACAAGAATGAAAACACAACATACTAAAACCTTTGGGACACAGCAAATGCAGTGTTCAGAGGTTAATTTATAGCAATAAACACACATATGAAAAAAGAAGAAAGGACCAAACTCAATACCTTAACCCTACAGCTCGAGTAAAAAGAAAAAGAACAGCAAAGGAAGCCCACAGCCACCAGAAGAAAGGACATAATAAAAATGAGAGCAGAAATAAATGAAACAGAAAAACAACAGAAAGAATCAACCAGACTAGAAGTTGGTTCTTTGAAAAGATTGATAAAATCGATAAACCCCTGGCCAAATTGACAAAAGAAAAGAAGGAAAAGATGCAAATAACCCAAATAAGAAATAAGATGGGTGACATGACAATAGAACCCACTGAAATAAAAAGGATTATAACACAACATTATGAAAAATTGCACTCTAACAAATCTGAAAACCGAGAAGAAATGGACAAATTTCAAGAAACACACTTCAACCTAAACTAACACAAACTGAGGTAGAAAATCTGAACAGACCAATAAAAACAGAAGAAATCGAAGAGGTCGCTAAAAAAAAAACCTCCCAATAAAAAAAAGCCTTGCCCCAGACAGCTTCACCGGAGATGATACCAAACATTCAGAGAAGAGTTAACACCAATACAATTCAAACTATTCCAGAACATAGAAAAGGAAGGAATACTCCCAAATTCATTCTATGAAGCCAGCATAACCCTGATACCAAAACCAGGCAAAGACACCACTAAAAAGTAAAATTATAGACCAATATCCTCATGAATTAGATGCAAAAATTCTCAACAAAATTCTAGTCAATAGAATACAACAGCATATCAGAAAAATAATACTTCACAACCACTGGGATTTATACCAGGTATGTAAGGATGGTTCAACTAGAAAATCAATCAATGTAATCCACCACATAAATAAAACAAAGAACAAGAATCACATGATAATCTCAGTTGATGGAGAAAAGACATTTGATAAATTCCAACTACCGCTCTTGATTAAAAACTCTCAGCAAACTAGGAATAGAAGGGAAATTCTTCAATATAATAAAGGACATATATACAAAACCAACAGCCAACATTATTCTCAATGGAGAGAGACTGAAAGCATTCCCTTTGAGAATGAGAACCAGACAAGGATGCACTTTATCACCACTCTTACTCAATATTGTACCAGAAGTTCTAGCTTGGTAAGGAAGAAGTAAAACTATCTCTATTCACAGATGATATGATCATATACAGAGAAAATCCCAGAGACTTCACAAGAAAGCTACTGGAACTAACAGAAAAATTCAGCAAAGTGGCAGGGTACAAGCTCAACATACAAAAATTAGTTGGATTCCTCTATGCCAAAAAAGAGAACTCCAAAAAGGAAATTAGGAAAACAATACCATTTACAATAGCCCTTAAAAAGATAAAACACATAGGAATAAATCTAACTAGAAATGTAAAAGATTTATACAAAGAAAATTATAAAACACTACTGCAAGAAACCAAAAGAGACTTACAGAAATGGAAAAACATATCATGTTTATGGACAGAGGGACTTAACATTGTGAAAAATGTCAATACTACCCAAAGCAATCTACAAATATAATGCAATCCCAATCCCAATTCCAACATCATTCTTTAATGAGATGGAAAAACTAATCACCAACTTCATATGGAAAGGAAAGAGGCCCTGGATAAGCAAAGCATTATTGAAGAAGAACAACGTAGGAGGCTTCACACTCCCCGAAATCAGAACCTACTATACAGCCGTGGTAGTCAACACTGACACATACACTCATGAAACAGAACTGAGAACCCAAAAGCAAATCCATCCCCCTATGCACAGCTGACCTTCGACAAAGGGTCAAAGTCCATTAAATGGGAAAGAGTTGCTTTAATAAATGGTGCTGGTAAAACTGGGTATCTATTTGCAGAAAAATGAAACAGATGCATACCCCACACCATACAAAAAAACAAACTGAAAATGGATCAAAGACCTAAATGCAAAACCTAGAACTATAAAGATCATGGAAGAAAAAATAAGAACAATGCTAGGGGCCCTAATGTATGGCATAAATAGAATACAAAACAAAATGAAAAATGCACAAACAGCACAAGATAAACGAGATAACTGGGAGCTCCTAAAAATTAAACATTAGTTCATCAAAAGACTTTAGCAAAAGTGAAAACAGAACCTACAGACTGGGAAAAAAATCTTTAGCTGTGACATATCTGACAAGGGTCTGATCTCTAAAATTTATAGAAAACTTCAACACTTCAACAACAAAAAGACAATCCACTTAAAAAATGGGCAAAGGACTGAACAAACATTTCACCAAAGAAGACATTCAGGCAGCTAACAAATACATTAAGAGATGCTTGTGATCATTAGCCATTAAAGAAATGCAAATCAAAACTACAATGAAATACCATCTCATCCGAGCAGTAACGGCACAACGGCACAACAACAAATGCTGGCAAGGTTGTGGGGAGACTGGAACTCTTATACATTGTTGGTGGGTACGTAAAATGGTACAACTACTATGGAAAACAGTATAGCACTTCCTTAAAATGCTAGAAATAGAAATACCCTATAATCCAGTCATCCCACTTCTAAGTATATACCCTAGAGAAACAAGAGCTGTGACAAGAATAGACATATGCACGGCCATGTTCATTGCAGCATTATTCACCATAGCAAAAAGTTAGAAACAACCTAAGTGCCCATCAACGGATGAATGGATAAACAAAATGTGGTACATACACACAATGGAATACTAAGCAATGATAAAGGATAATGATGAATTCATGGAACATCTCACAACATGGATGAATTTGGAGGACATTACGCTGAGGAAATAAGCCCATCACCCTATGCTTAGGGTTTTCTCTCTTTTTAGTTTCCCTATTGTCTTACTTTATTATTGCTTTCTTTCTCAATTTGTTTTATACAGATGAAACATTTGTACTTTCTCCTTCTGGAGAAAGCCATACTAGAATGATAAGCTACCAGAGGCCCTAACTCTGGTTTGGGGCCACAACAAACAATCAGAAAATTAGAAACAAACCGTGTTTAGAAAACAATTAATTAGATATTTGAAACTTGAATATTTTTTTTCATAAAAGTAATTAGTTAATGGAATTTAGTTTTCATAGTTTTAAAACTTCAGAACTACCACAAGCCCTGGAAACAAAAAGGGCATTCAGAATCAGCAGGCAGAAGAATTTTTTTTCTCTATTTTTTTCTGGATGGGGAGCTGACTTTGTTCTATGTATGAAAAGCGAGTTTTTAGCCCTTTTCTCAGTCATTGTCTCATCTAAGTTGCTAGACACACATTGGTTCCTCCTCCTTTCCTAAAAAAAAATCACTATCCAGGTTTGCCCTACCTCCCAAAATACTGCATTTTAATATAGCTGTTCTCATTTCATGAACTCATTCACACTAATATAGGACAAACTGGTGTCCCTTCAAAACACCTGGATAGTATTACAACCTCAAAAAGATGTTTATTGAACCATGAACAACCCTATAGGTAGAATTTCAGACAGTATAACAATGTAACTCAAGAAATACAAGCAACATGAGAGAAAATGTTTTCTAAGGTAGGACGCCAACATTAGAAAATAACTCTGCCTCTGTGTCTGCCTGAGGAATGTTCCCCTATTGTTCTTTTCTTATTTCTTTGCCTCATATACTTGTGAATCACAGGTGTCTAAAACTTATTTAATCTTGAGTAGTACCCACAGAAGGATGAAAAATAAAGGTATGAACTCTGAGAAGGGAGAGGTATAGATAGAGTAGTTCTCATATACTCAAGATTTGTAAGCCTTGGGTTTGTAAATCAGTGAAACAGGATAATAGAAAAGAGGTTAAAATATTTCTAATTCTAAAATCTGTGCTAAAATTCTAAATCCCAGCATGCTGGCCTAAATGCCTAAATTTTTAATCTCTATAATAACAGTCTGTATACTTTCTCATTATTGAAACTTTTTGTACTATTTAAAACGTGTTTGTCTTGAATACCTCCTTTAAAATGTACGATAAAAGGCCCGTCAAGTATTAACATAAGAAATTCAAATCCAATTATTTCCCCACTTCTGAATTGTTTGGGATAAAACTTCTGATGGGACAATACCACTCACCCCTCGCAAACTGTTGTTAGCTGCCTTGGAGCGGGGGACCCTATACACAATGGGATTGGACCACAGGGCTTTCATTGGCTGATTTTCTGAAGTAGATCACCAGGCTTTTCTTCCTAGTCCATCTTACTCTGGAAGCTCCACTGAAACCTTTCAGCAGCACAACAACATGCCAGCCTCCACTGACGTGAGTAGTGGCTGCACTTGAGGTGCATTGTCCGGGAATCGAACCTCGGTCTTTTGCATGGAAGGCAAGAATTCTACCACTGAACAACCACTGCCTTCTCTTTGCAAATTAGAAGTATTTTCTGTTGCTTCTGACTGACTGTATACAGTTCTGATGCTTTATTTGTACAATTCTGATCATCAGACTACTCTCAATAGTTGCGTGAACACTGCAAATACTCATTTCATGGGATTTCTCTATTTGGCAAGGGAGGAGAGTAGAATAAAGGAAAGTTGTTTTTGCCTCCCTCCAGGTAAGTTTCTGGTTAGCAGTAAGCCCGGATGCAGCCTAAGGAGCCAGCTGTGACAGAACTGCCTGCTGGCCTCCTTTGAGATTACAGATGTTTGGCAAGACATGAAAGTGGATTCCATTGTGTGGGCCCTTCTCTGCAGCTAGACTTGAACGAGGTATCAGAATGGTATTTTGCCCTGAATACTTCAGGCATGTTCCAAATTAATTGGGAGTGAGACTACATCCAGTGTAATACGGTCAGGTTCAGGATTTCACCGTAGGCCAAATTTCCATACTAGGTAACAAGTGGCAGACATGCACCCTGGAGCCAGAATTGGTGAGGTTTGCAGAAATTTGAAAATCATTACTAATTTCACTCATGCATGGGAAAGCTGGACACTGAAAAAAGAAGACTGAAGAATTAACATATTCGAATTGTGGTGTTGGCAAAGAATATTTAATATACCATGGACTGCCGGAAGAAGGAATAAATTAGTCTCGGAGGAAATACAGCCAGAATGCTCCTTAGAAACAAGAATGGTGAGGCTTGGTCTGATCTACTTTTGACACATCATATCAGGAAGGACAATCACTGTAGAAGGACACCATGCTTGGTAAGGTAGGTCAGTGCAAAAGAGGGAGACCCTCAACAAGATGGATTACAACAAGGGGATCAATCATAGCAACAACTATGAGGATGGATTACAACAAGGGGATCAATCATAGCAACAACTATGAGGATGGCACAGGACCAGGCAGTGTCTCGTTCTATTATACATAAGGTTGCTATGAGTAGGAGCCAACTTGAAGGCCCCTAGAAACAATAACACCAACACTAATTCATAGACACAACTATTCCAAGAACCCCAGCGGTTACAAATATTTTTTATCTTGTTTGGTTATAGGCTCACAATTAAGTCTTTATAATTATTTAATAATAGCCAGAGAAAGTGAAGATATTGTCAAGGGAAGATCTATAGCAGAAATAACCAGAGAGTAACAGAAGATAAAAGTTTTGTGAGAACCCTGAGTTGATTTCTTCTTTCTTAGAGATTTTAAGATACATACTGAACCATATTTTGATTAATATTTTATAAGTTACTTAACATGTTTACATAATGGACACATGTTATAATAACAAATATGGGACAAGAGCTATATCATCTGCAAGAAGTAGCAAAAGCTTTATTATAGCTTGAAAAATACATACAATGGCCATATCTGTGACCTTTTCTTCTTTTGGCATTTTGAATAAAATGGGATTAATTGATGGAGAGTTGTAGTTGGGATATATCTAAGATAAAACTTGACATGGAATAAAGTAAGACAGAGAAGAAGTCAAGTTATTATTTGGGATCTATGGTGTCTTTGAAGTTCATGTTGAATTTGAAAGAAACATCTAGGATGTGTTGTTAGTTGAATCCGCTCTGACTCATGGTGCCCTTCTGTATAACAGAATAAAACATTGCCTAGTCCTGTGCCATCCTCACAATTGTTGTTATGTTTGAGCCTCATCTAGGAACTAAGGCTTATGATTTGGAGATCAAGACTCCAGTTATTTCTTTGTTGGTTTAGTTCGCTGGTTGGTTGGTTTCTGTTTTGTTTTGTTTTTTTTTAAAAAAAAGCACTTCCTATAACTAATGTAAGCCAAGACATTTAAAAACCCATACATTTCCCAATTTCTAAATGATAGTTGGAATAATACTACATTTGGAAAATAAAAGAGAGTCCATTCTATAATAAATTAAATATATTTTAAGTGAATAACAAAACCATGTATATAAAATCCAATCTAAAAAATATATAGCAAAATACATTATAAACAGCAGCTACTCAATTAATATTTACTGAATTTAAATGAAAAGTAAATGTAAGACTTTTCAATAAAAAGTATGAGCATTTTGACTATAAAACAAATAGGCTATATAACGCTAAGCAGTTAAGTATATAATAATGTATAGAGCTTAATGAGAAGCTACTTGAATTAATCAAATCTCATCTTTAGCTACACTCAATGACAAGAAAACCCCTTTGGATGAATTCACATTGTGGTAGTCAACGGCACCGATTAGGCCTTGGATCTAAAAAAAATAATAACAACAACACAAAAAACAAAAAAAGGAACAATAAAAACAACACAAGTAATGTGAATTTACAATATGTATCTTTTAAAACAGGGCCAACTCTAAATAGGATGTCTGAAAAGAGGAAAAATATATTAAATTCTACTCAATAGTTACCTTTGTGATCTCATTTTCTAAGGTCAAATCCAGGTGAAATGGCTTTTCTCCAAAACATGGATTATTTTATTACACTTAAATTCACATATGCTACCCAAACATCTCCAACATTTTTACAACTCTATTAAAAATTCTAAATAGTCATCCCAGCAATAATTTTCTAACACTGACATTTGGTAAATAACATTGCTGACAACAGATGATTACAGATACTTTACAAGCATTCTAGGAGCATCCTTAAATTAGAGAGAGACTCCTAATTTCCATGGCATACAGCATGCCGGAAAATATCAGTAAGTAAGGATAATAATAAAGTAAAAAAAGTAAGCGTTTCTTTCTGACTCATTGAGCTTTAATTACCACAGGAATTCATCCCAAATATGAAGGATTCCAAGTTTAAGTCTCAGAAGGAAAAATCATGAAGCAGCATTAGCTCTAATGGTCCCACCAAAATGTAGTGCTAGAAATTAGCCATCTATGTAAAATAAAATAAGCAGCAAAAAAACCACTGAAATGATATTTCTCACGATCTTTTCTTGTTTACTTTTTACCTTTCAGTACTCAGTATGCAATTTTTGTTTTCTCCCTGGCTGCTAAACAACCCAATCAGACGTACTTTTCTCTTAGAGGCAATACTTCAGTTAAAAACATTTAGTTTGCAATCATATGTTTTGACTGAGCTCATTCTTTAAAAATGCTTAGAGCTTCAAAACACCAGTTGCTCAATGCAGCTTGCACCCACACTGACCCATTTCTAAATACGGATTATCTCTTCTTTTGCAAGAAAGTGAGTAATATAAGCACAAATGACAAATTTATAAACAAACTTTTACTCGAACAATTGTGGATAAAAAAATGTAAAAATATAAGTCGTAATCATTTCCTTTTTCTCATCCCAGCTCAAAACAAAACAGATGCATAGTTTCATTATACTGTTGGTGAAAATAACAACAAAAAATGACATTTAGGTTCCTCAGCATCTCACAACTGCAATTAAGTCATATCAGATCGTATTACCAGGTCTTCCTTTCTCACTGTAACATACAAAAATGTCAAAAATAAATTTTGATTTGAAACAAAAGTTCATCTGCCTCTGTTTTTTTTTTTCCATCTTTTCTTTTGGTTGGCAGAAACTCAGAATAATCATTTCTTAAAGGATGAATAGATTTTATATTACAAGTATTTTGGAAATTGGGGATAAAGTAACAATAAATGGACAATTTGTTTCAGAACCTAAAAGAACTGAGTTCCAGTATATATTTATTCTATTTTCCCACTCTCCTACTAACTAAAACATGAAATAGATTTGCCAAGCATTCTAAGTCTATATTTGTTCACTTGATTTGTCACAAATCTAGAGTGCAAATAAAATGATTCTCTGTGCAACAGAAATTAAAACAGTTTCATCAATTTTTCTATAAATTTTCCAATCAAATACTTATGCCTAAAAACTATAAGCTCATAAATCAGGAGTATCATATCCAACTTTGTAACCCAGCACCCAGAAATGTATCTTGAGCATAGCAAATATTCAATAAATGCTTTTGAATAAATAAGAAATGAATATATTTTTTAAAATGAGATATAACTCAGAAATTATTCATTCTCCAACTGAATTTATATTGATGTCGATTTGACCATAAAAGTTGACCACTTTCCCCCTTTTTTCAACGTTCTTCTAGAGAATTGAATCTACTTTCAAGAATAGGTGAACTTCTTAAGTTCATCTTCTTTTGTAGCCAAACAGGTTAACCCTAGAGGTTCTAAGAAATAAAAATTTGTCATTTAATTAGAGTCTTGTGCAGTTAAGTAGCTTGGCTACTAACTAAAAGGTTGGAGATTCAAGTCCACCAAAAGGCACCTTGGAAGAAAGGCCTAATGATCTACTTCCAAAGAATCAGCCCTGAAAATACTACAGAACATAGTTCTGCTCAGATACACACGGGCTCACCATGAGTCAGAGTCCAGGGCAACTGGTTTGGTTTACATAACAAAATGCCATCAGTTTAGCTTCCTCACAAAATGTCACAAAGATGTGATTATTTATTCAAAGTGGATTTGATTTCCTTAAACTATAATCCCAACCAAATAAAGAAAAAAAAAAGAATTTATTATTACGCAAGGGGCAATGAATGTCAAAATATGATTATAAAAAATCAGTTAATAAAATGGTTAAAGTTTCCATTTAATTTTTGAGTTAAGTGAATTTAGAACTGCCCCACAGGGTTTCCAAGGAGTAGCTGGTGGATTTGAACTGCTATCCTTTTGGTTAGCAGCCGAACTCTTAACCACTGCACCACCAGGATCCAGTGTGAAATAAGCAGCGACTATTTACCTAACACTATAGTAAGCACTAGGCATAAAAAGGGAGTAAATTACTGTCCCAACCCTTTACTAGTAATATGAAACATGTTGTAATGAACTACCTCAATTGTATTCAGCACTAAACATTGCTGGATAAAACAGAAGTCTGGATTAATCCGATTTATGTGATTCCCACATTATAGCCAGTCTTTTTAGCAGGAGTCCTAGAAACTGATTTCCAATATTGAGGCAAGTCCTACCAGTATTTTGTTTTGTTTTTCCCTTATGAATATATCTTTATAGTTAGCTCAGACTTTAGGTTTTTTATTATACTATGATTTTACAAACAGAGGTTTCCACAACAAAGCAGACAACATTTATAACAGAGCCTTCTATAAACACTTAAGCTAAGGTATTACGTGTCCTCTTAAGCTTAGGTACCTGCTTCTCCTAGTAAAATGATTTGCTGTAGAGAAAATGAGTTTGCAGTGTCTTCTCATTACATTAAAATATAGTTTTTAAACATCTTTCTTACATATTTTTCAAATAAGAAATCAATAGGCATTACCAGGGAAAATAATTTGTCTCTAACAGTCAAATGAATCTTACATTTCCATCACTATGAATAAAGATAGTTATTGTAACATATATTGGATTTATCTTCTTCATTTCAGAAACAACTGAATGTCAATTTGTGTACATTTCCTATATGTATAGGTGTTCATTTCCTTCTTGTTCATGCTACTATGCATTCCCATTAGTCCTTAGGTGGTGCAAATAGTTAATGTGCTTGGTTGCTAACCAAAAGATTAGAGGTTTGAGTCCACCCAGAGGCAGCCTGGAAGAAAGGCCTGGCAATCTACTTCCAAAAAATCAGCCATTGAAAACTCTATGGAGCACAATTCTACTCTGACACACATGGGGTCACCATGAGTCAGAACTGACTTAACTACAAGTTTCAAAAGTTTTTTTTTTTTAATTTTTATTTTTATTGTACTTTAGATGAAGGTTTACAGAACAAATAGTTCCTCATTAAACAGTCAGTACACATATTGTTTTATGACATGGTTAACAACCCCACAACATGTCAACACTCTCCCTTCTCGACCTTGGAGGACCTTTTTTTTTTTTGGTGAAAATATACATAGCCAAAGTTACACCATTTCAAACGTATCTACATGTACAATTCAGTGACATCGATTACATACTTCCAGTTGTGCTGCTATTCTCACTATCCTTTTCCAAATTATTCCATCACCATTATCTTCAACTCACTGCCCCCGAGGCTTCCCATCAAACCTTTTGAGTTGCTGTTGTCAATTTGATCTCACATAGATAATTCTTTTTTTTTTTTTGTACCTTTGATGAAGGTTTGCAGAACACATAGTTTCTCCTTAAACAGTTAGTACACATATTGCCCTATGACAATGGTTAACAACCCCATGACATGTCAACACTGTCCCTTCTCAACCTTGGGTTCCCTATCACCAGCTTTCCTGTCCCCTCTTGCCTTCTAGTCCTTGTCCCTGGACTGTTGTGCCTCGTTAGTCCCGTTTTGTTTTATAAGGCTGTCCAATCCCCGGCTGAATGGTGAACCTCGGGAGTGACTTCACCGAGATAAAAGGGTCAAAAGTATTTTTGAACTTTCCCGTTAGTTGCTTAGAAACTCTGGGATTAGCTGCCATCGCCTACGACATAGTGTTCTTAATTCTTTTGAGCCAGGATTATTTAGGAAATCAGCTTTGTAACTGATTCATCTCTTTATGCTTATACTTTGTAAAGTACTCTATCAAAAAACAAAACAAAACAAACAAACCAAAATTGCAGAAATAATTCCAAATAGTAAAGCATTCCATGGTCCTGCTCTTGGGAAAAAAAAGGAAGTCAGGGGGTAATTTCAGAGTGTTTATTTTTATTCTTTCCACCTTATTCACCAATCTGTGGCTTTGTTTTATTTTTAATGTTTTCTTCCACACTGCTGTATTAGGAAACACTGAATGAGAACCCAGGAGGTATTCACATGTCAGTCTGACCTGTACCAGTTCAAATTAAAATTTCATTTTCAAATAAATATCCTGCAATCATCTTCCAATAAACCAAAAAGAATTTGTGTTTGGTTTTGTTTTATATTCCAAGATTTTAATGACAATCTAAAGTGAAACCTAGAAGAATTAGATACTTGTGTTTGTGAGCAATGGAAAGAGAAAGAGAACAAGATGAGGAACAATGACTCCAAATCTAAAGTTTCTAACCTTAACATCTCCCTGGACCACCAAGTCCCTAAGGGACAGCCCACACTGGGCTTTCCCAGGCCCAGTTCAACCTCTCTGCCTTTCTGCCATCTCCATTGTCCAGTAACCCCTGCCTGCTCAGCAAAAACAGCTTCACTCTAGCTGCTCCTCCTTATTTGTATTAGACAGGCTGTCCAAACTACATTTGACTCCCCTCTCGATCCCTTTAATCCTATATCCAGTGAGCGCTCAGGTTCTATGGATTTTTTTAATGCTTTCCAAATCTACCTATTTATTTCTAGTTTCACTTCTATCACAAGCATAAAATAATAACAACAGTTAATATTTGCCAGGTCTGGCACCTCAGAACCATGCTCAACAAGAGATGGAGGTTTTTCACCTGGAGATTCAGCTCCACCCTGTTCCTGACATGATTTTGACGAGGACAGGGAGTTTATTAAGTGTTTCTCCCTTATGATCCTGATCGAGCTTTTTTTAAATAATTTTATTTATTTTATTGTTGTTGTTGAGAATACACACAGCAAAACATATACCAATTCAATAGTTTCTATATGTACCCTTTAGTGACATTGATTGCATTCTTCAAATTGTGTAACTATTCTCATCCTCCTTTTCCAAGTTGTTCCTCCTCCATTAACATAAACTTGTCACCCCCTAAGGTTCCTGTCTTTTGAGTTGTTGTTGTCAATTTGATCCCATATAGACTGTTCTTAAAAGAGCATACTGCTCAAGGCAGACTTTATTTTTACTAATTAAGTGAAACTATTGTCTGGTTTTAAGAAAATTTCAGGGAATATTTTTTGGTTTAAGATTTAAAGATTATCTCAGGGCAATAGTTTCAGGAGTTCACCAAACATTCATGGCTCCAGGAAGTGTGGAGTCCATGAGAATTTGAAATTCTGCTCTGCATTTCCCCCCTTTTGATCAGAGATTCTGTAGAAGAATTCTACAGAAGAATTCTGTAGAAGAATCTCTGATCAAAATATTCAGTACTAGTAGCCAGGAATCATCCAGTTCTTCTGCTCTCATAGCAAAAGAAGCAATTATTCATGGAGGCAATTAGCCACACCTTCCATATCCTCCTTCTATTCTGGACTCTCCTTCTTCCTTTGTTGTCCCAGGCAAATAGAGGCCAATTATTGTTCCTTGGATGGCCACTTGTAAGCTTTTAAGATCCCAGGCACTGTGTATCAAACTAGCAAGTAAAACAGAAACACTAAACATGTTATTAGACCAATTAGCTGGGATGTCCTATGAAACCATGACCCTAAACCTCCAAACAAAGAAACCAAACCCCATGAGGCTTTTGGATGTACATAAGCAGCCTCCGTAGCTACTTTTTAAAAAAATTTTTTTTATTGTTTTGTAAATATATCTATCACACAACTTTTGCCAATTCAACTTTTTACAGGTGTACAACTTATTGGTAGCAATTACAATAATCAGCTGTGCAACCCTACCCTTAATGCAATATTTTCCATCACCACTAACCCCCTCTCTCCCACCCCTGGTAACCACTAATAAACTTTGTTCTGTATACATTTGCCTTTTCTTGTCTTTTTATGTAAGTGAGGTCATACGATATTTTGTCCTTTGGTGACTGACTAATTTCACTGAGCATAATGTCTTCCAGCTCCATCAATATTGTAGCATGTATCAAGATTTCATTTCTCCTACTGGCTGAGTAATATTCCATTCTATGTGTATACCATTTTTTGTTTACTCATTCATCTGTTGATGGGCATTTAGTTTGTTTCCACCTCTTGGCTATTGTGAACAGTGCTGCAGTGAACATTGGTGTACAAGTCTCTGTTTGAATCTCTGCTTTCAAGTCCTTTGGGTATATACCTAGGAGTGAAGTTGCTGGATTATATGGTAGTTCTAGGCACCCCGTGGTGTAGTGGTTAAGAGCTACAGCTGCTAACCAAAAGGTCAGCAATTCGAATTAGTTCGAATCTACCAGTTGCTCCTTGGAAACCCTATGGGGCAGTTCTACTCTGTCCTATAGAGTCAGTATGAGTTGGATTCAACTCGACAGCAATGGGTTATGACAGTTCTATTTTTACTTTTTTCAGAAACCACCATGCTGTTTTCTTGTGAAAGACGTAGAAACCCAGTACCTGGAATAAGGTCTGAGGCATTTTGGTCCACTGGCAATCTGTTTCCCCTTGACTAGTAAGTTTCTACTCTGAACCACTAATTAACACTATAAATTCCCCCACAGGAATTGTGGCTCTTTTCTAGAATATGGGGCCCTGAAATTCTACATAGCTCTTGCCATGGGAATGCTGGATCTCATTTCCCTGGTTGTTGGCTGAGTCCTAGTCCCAAGGCTTGGGGATTTGGAACTCGGCACAGCCAAATACTTGACTTTGGGTAGCTCTGCCATCTAGAAAGTCTTGTTGTTATGACTTACCTACTGGATTTGATCCTTTCACATATCAATGCCATGCTTCTTTAGACTTTAGATAGATAAGATGGTTCCTTGGAGTCTATTCTGACTCATGATGACCTCACATACAAGGGAAGGAAACATGCCCAATTCTGCATCATCCTCATGATCACTAGCAAGTTCAAATCCATCTTTGTGGCTATTGTGCCAACCCATATCACCCAGGGTCTCCCTTGCCTTAGATCGCCCTCAACTTAAACAAGCATGACGTCCTCCTCCAGCAATTTATCCCTCCTAATAACGTGTCCAAAGCAAGAGAGTCGGACAATATTCTGTTGTGATCCATTAGGTTTTCATACACTGATTGCTGGAAGTAGATCACCAGGCCTTTCTTCCTAGTCTGCCACCACCCATCTGTTCGTTTGTCATATAGTGGTGACTTCTGTGTTGCTGGATGCTAGAAGCTATGCCACCAGTATTTCAAATACTATCAGGGTCACAGACGATGGACAGCTTTCAATGGAACTTCCAGACTAAGACAGACTAGGAAGAAAGGACTTTTAGACCTTACACATGATCATTTAGATTGCCAGCCATCTCCCTCAGTGGCCTACCCTATGGAAGGGTCAACAGCCCCAATCTACATGGTCCTAGCTTCCCACCAAATTTTTAAAGCCCAGCCCTGCTAAGTTAGATCATTCTTATCCATTTAATTCATAAAACAACTCAGTGAGATAGAAATCATTACCTCCACTTGACTGTTAAGAATTTTAAATTTCAGAGAGTCTGTTACAGGACATACCCAAGGTCACACAACTAGGAAATGGCAGAGTTGGAATTCACACCCAAGTCTTGCTATTCCCAATGTCGTATTTCTCCACTATGTTAGGTTTTCATTTATCTTATAAGGAAGATTGCAAGAGACTTATAACACACCTCTCCACCTTCCAAATCATCTATTCCTTGCCGAAAAAGTACTTTCTAAACCTTCACTGCCATCATAAAAATCCTATGCTCTAGAAGTTCTGTAATTTCCCAACTCAGTTACTTATGAAATAAGTACCAATTCCTTGAAGGTCTCCATAACCTGGATTCAGCCTGCCTATCAAAGTGTAGCCCCCATATCACTTCATAATTAAGCCAGACCACACCTCCCCCTGCCCCTCAATAAATCATCCTAGGTTGTACCTGAAATTCTCTGTTTCTTTTTCTAATTAAATCTACTCAACTTCTTAGAGCCCAGTTCAAATCCAACCACATACACACACACACACACACACACACACACACACACACAAGCCTACAAGCCTTCTGGGACTTCACATACCAAAAAACTGATCCTGCCCTTATGACAACTTAGATTCTAATCATATCAGGACTTTAACACAAATTGTGTTATATGATTCTTTTTTATCCCATAGGTGACTCACTGAAATTTGCCTCCTCTAAATCCCGTAACACTTTGTACTTCTTGCAGGGGACTTACCACATTCTAAACCTCATATCATCATGACTTTCAAGCACCTTTACAACAGAGATGTTTTGTCTTATATAAGTTTGCATCCCCTCTTCCAAGCCTAACACAGTGGCTTAAATACAGTAAGTGTTCAATAAATGAATGAATGAAAAAAATGAGTAAGATAATGATGAAAGAAGGGAGAAAAAGAGGAAAGGTTTTGCACCAGTATCTAACTTGATATAGCAATAAAATCTAAATCCTCATACATGCTAGTTAAGGTTGGAGATTAAACCATATTCCAAAAAATGTTACATATCATGTTTGTCTGGATAAGAATGCAAAAAATTTCACAGTACATTTTCCTCCATAATTAAAATACAATATTTAAATGATTTTCTGGACCAAATAAATTTCAGAAAAAGTATTAAATTGTTAACATACAAGATGTTCATAACAAAGGCTTTTTAAGTCCCTTGCTTTTTAATTTATAAAATTTATTAATACTGCAGCATTTCTTCTTCTTTTTTTTAACTACAATGAAGAAAAGCTCCAAAATAAAATTCTTATGTCTTTTTGATTAAGAAATTGATTGCAGAAAAACTATCTCTTAACAATATACAATATCTTACACATTAAAGGGCCAGATCATTTAGGTCACTGAATTGGGGATGAGGGGAAACCATGCTATCAATTTTTTTTTCAATTAAACACTAATTTCAAAGGAATTAATGCACTAGCACTTAAAAAGGCCTAACGTATTTTAGTAACTTCTAGCTTAAAAAAGAGATTACCTGTCAATTTAGCAAATATTTTGCCTATGCAGTGTCAAACATCTGAAAGACTTAAATTTTCTGATTTCTTCCATTTGCTTAGCTTTGCGTAAATACATTCTGCAGTACAATTTCATCCATTAGTTTGGCAAAGCGTAAATAATAGGCAGATAATCTCTTCTGTCTGCCTTCACTCTGGAATAGATACACTGTATTTGTTTTAAAGCTCAAATATGATGTTTTTAAAATAAGATGATATTCTGTAACTATAAAGTGTGATTCAAATTTGAGGCAGAAGTATATTTTTTGTATATTATTAAGGATGGTACTAATCTCTGTTCTAACAGAGAAAAGAAGTGCTTGAATTGTCTTAGATATCTATAAAACCCTTTGTTGTTAAGTTGATTTCGACTCATAGTGACCCTATAGGACACAGCAGAACTGCCCCATGGGGTTTCCAAGGAGCAGCTGCTGGATTCGAACGGCCGACCGTTTGGTTAGCAGCTGAACCCTTTAACCACTGCGCCACTAGGGTTCCTAAATATCTATAAAGTAGGCAAAAATTTCAAAGTACAATTTGTTAATTATACTCATCCATTAATGTGATCATGTTTGGCTTAAGGACTTCTTTTCTCTACTAGCAACTCTGCCAGATACCGTCAGAGCTCTCCTCCTCTTCGCTCCCTTCCTCCCACCTTGCCTCACCCCACCCCTGGCTGGCTTCCCTGAGGATCATTCGTTCCTTCTGTGACAAAACAGTTGAAGTTTAACTATACTGAGATGAAAGTTATACTCATCGTTTCCCTCCAGACGAAACGCAAGAGTCGTTGTTGGCAACTTGTGGCTAAAATAACTCAAATCTTTCTAATTTCATGCTGAATCTTTTAGCATAACATATTCCAGTTAAAGTCTACCAAGAACCTCAGACAAGACAGACTATCATTTGAAAGAAATTATATTTTAAAGTCTCCCTAATACAAAAAGAAACATAAAAGTTAAGAAACAAGTATAATAAGGCAACAACAGCTTTATCTCCTCTGGTAGTCAGCTACTAATATCTTGAAAAGGAAATCTCCTTATAACCTATAAAAAGAGACTCAAAAGCTCATCGGCCATCTGCAGAATTGTCAATTAAACCTTTAATATAAATTCCAAAGGGAATAACCCAGGGAAGTCTTTTCTCTTTTCCAGTATAATTATAACAATAATTGCAAATTCCAAAATACAATAAAATTCTATTTAAGATATACTCCACTAATTTATTTATTTAGTAGCTCAAATTATACACCCTTTTGCATTGTCCATCCTTTTCCTTATATTTTAAAACTTAAATCACAGTTAACAAAGTATTTATCCTGAATCCAGCTATAAAAATTTTTACTATTTTTGCATTCAATTTTCCCCTAAAAATAAACACAATAATATATGTAAACTCCTAAAATAACAACCTCTGTTCCACTCTGCATTTACATTTGGTGTGTCCCCTAGAACTGCTGATATGTGATCTAAGTAAATTATGTTTCTTCTAAAAGGCTCCATTAATTTAAAAAAAAACAAACAAACAACTACATGCTACTAAAAACAAATTCAATAAATCTCAATCTGTGTTTCTGAAAAACATGCTATTTAAAGAAAACTGTTAAATGCCAGAACCAAATGTCAGAAGAAACTAAGGTTTTTTTTTTGTTTGTTTGTTTTTTCCCCCTTACAATAAGTACCTAAAGATTAAAATAAAATCTTTGGCTTAGAGAATATATATCATTCACTTCCATTTTAGGATGGTGTTTACCAAAATATCATAAACACTTAATAGCAACTATACCTAGTGCTTCCAGCAAAAGGCAGTAAAATGAAACATAAACCTCAGCTGTGAAAACCCATGAGTTTTGCTTTGCATTTCATCACTCTCTTTCTCCATACCCTGTTTAGGATAGCCCAGATTCTAATGATCACCAGAGACAGCTCAGCTGAATTCCAAACAGAAATATTATGAGCTCCAGTGAAACTATTAATCATTAAAATGGAGAGAACAACAATAGTAGTCAAATATTCAGTCACTGGTTCAAGTTGCCTTACTGGTAACTAAGACATACCATATTTGGAGGAGTGAGTAATCATACATTCCAATCCAAATTTTTATTTTACATTTCTTCTATAAGCTTATAAAACTTTCAAGCCATCAAGACGATGAGGAACTCCATGCCCAAAAGGAAGATGTTTCTGGGACTGTTTACGAAAACCTTAAAACTTGAAATCACAAATCTAGGCTCACTGGACACAACTTGCAAGAATTAACACCAAATCTCACTGACAAACAAAAGCCAGATCTTCAGAATTACACTGTATACACAATACCAAACAAAACCCCTTCTTAATCCCGTTATTCAAGATAAGGATGGCCTGCACTGGAATCAAGATTATGCCTTATAGTTTAAAAATATATCTAAAATTAACAAGCTTTTCCTGCTTGCAGAGAATTACTCACAGAATTAATTATTCCTTTGAGAGCTTGAAAACCACCTTTGACAGGGAAAACTTGTTCCTTGGAATCAGCAATTCTTTCGAGCTTTAGAAAAAAGGAGGAAACTTGATTAAGGGGTGGGTAAGACATAACCAAAAACCAAACCCATTGCTGTCAAGTCAGTTCCAACTCACAGCGACCCTACAGAACAGAGCAGAACTGCCCCATAGGGTTTCCAACACTATAGTCTTTACAGGAGCAGACTGCCACATCTTTCTCCCATGGAGCAGCTGGTGGTTCCAAACTGCCAACCTTTAAGTTAGCAGCCAAGCACTTAATCACTGTGCCAACAGGGCTCCTTGGTTAAAACATAAAATACTTTAAAAACTTCACTAAGTTTTTGGTTATGTTCATCTGAAAAATTACAACACTGGTGTAAAAAAATTAGTCTACCAGTGTGGCCTGTGGTAGAGGTCAAGAATTGAAAGCAGTGGTGGTAGTGTTACTTGAAACACACCACCACAAAAGGAACTGAGATCAGTAAGTTTATATTGCCCTCAAGTTGCAACACCAAAACAGTGCAGAGTTCAAAGATCTATAAACTGCATGAGTCACTGGAGTTTTAGCCACACTCCACCAAAAAGTTAAATGCAAAACAATTCTGAAAGTAGAAAAAAATAATTGTTTAAATATATAATCCCGCAAACTTTATCAAAAATGTTTTATTGTAAGAAATTCTAAGAAAAAATTTGAAAGACTTCTCTTTCTAAATCCCTGCACACCTGAGTCAAATTTTAAATCAATCTAAAAACCCTGCATAACACTGTCATAATAATCTTGTCAACTGAGTTAAAGAAAAGAAGCAGTAATCATATCACTTCAATACAAATTTTTATCTTATATTAGTTCCCCAATACCAGTAAGTATTTAAGAAATTTAGATTTTCATTTCCAGTCATGAAACCTATCATAACTCATAAATTCTTAATGCTGAGCTAAAGATATACAGCCAATAAGTTAATATTTTTATAGAAAATATTTAACAATTGATTAATGTCACAGTAAGTTATCTGTGAAAATAATTTGATAAACCATCCTTAAGACAATGACGTGATTTAGATTAAACTTTGCAGATCTGTTGTACTCACCTGAGCTTGTTCAAAATCAAGGACACCAACACAATAAACTCTAGCCCCAAGTGACCTGGATGTCTTTGCCTATCTCAGGAGAGACAGAGAGAAAGAGGAGAGTTATTCAAATACTAGGCTATACATGCAGAGACACACAGCAAAGTACCACAGGGTGTAAAGAACAGTTTCAGCTCGCTACTCACCTCTTTCTCTGCATATGATGGCACCAGACCTTCCAACTTACCATCTGTCAGAGCAATTATGATACTAGAGGTTTTTAAGCCTCCTGCTTTCTGAATTTGTTCATTTGCCTGAAAATGAAGAATAATTATCCAACTCATAATTTAATTTTAACTTTTAACCAGCATGTTTCATTAAGCCAAATTTGTAAATTTGACAAAATCAAAACATTACTAACTGGCTTTTAAGACAGGATCTTTGTATTAACTATATTTTACTTGAACTATTTATATATTCACATTAAAGGGTAGTAAGTATTTGGTTTAAGTGATACAGGTTTTTAGCTGTGGTTGACTATTCTGAATACAACCACTGAAAAATGGAAAATTCCTTAAAAGGCAAAAAGAAATCCAAACTTTTCTTATCACCAATACAACTAATTTTCTTCTATCACTCTCATCCCTAGGACAACTAAATGCAAACACAGAGAATATAAGATAAACATGTAGTGGGCTTTTGAGCTTCATTAGAGTTATAATGTATTGTCTCCCGCACTCATAAAGTAAAAGAACTTACTAGCTTTAGTCCTTCATGGATATATGTCTCTCCTACTGGACTAACACGTTTTAAATCTTCCAAGCCTCGGTAAATTTTGCTTCTGAAAATAATGGATTATAATATTAAACAAAAGGAAAATAACACTTCCCAAAAAGCATGGCAGCATTACAACCAAGTTTTCTTCAATAAGATGTAGAGAAAAGGACGTGAGCTTTGAAGGCAAATAGCTGCTCATACCTTTTTGCTATTTTAATAAGCATTTAGTAATTTCTCTATTTTAATTTTAAAAATTAAAAATGCTAACAATGTGAAATGTTTTTAAAAATCTAAGCATACTGTAGGCATTTTTAGCTGAGAGCAGTTATCTTCAATCATATTTGTTTTTACTAAATGCAAAGGAATAAAACATTTTTTCCCTCAACCACAAGAACACAAGGATTGAGTAGCTCAGCTTCAGTGGCACTTTCTCCAAAAGCATTTGTGAAATGCCCACACCACCTCACTGAAAGTAAGAAATTTTCTCTGATATCTCCAAATTCCTAAAGCACATTACTTAACCAAGACTTATATAGAAACTAACAATTTCTACTTGTGTTCACTGGGGTCACAAGTCTCATGATTTATTCACTTTTATGGCACCTCCCTACTCATCCAGACACCAGCACATTCTCTTGAATATAACACATACTTAATACATGTTTGAAGAATGAATGAGAGAATAAATGGATGTATGTATGGATGAATGTATGGATGGATGGATGGATAGGTAATAGCTACAAAAAAAAATGAAAAGCCATAGGATCTTTTTCATCTTGACTAATTCATTTTCGCAATGGAATATATCTAAATGGAATATGACTAAATTATTAACAGCTGCTTTGGGTGTGTGAGTAAACGAATATCCAATTTTCAGAGCTTTTGTATATATGCCGTCCCCGGGGTTATAAATGAGATCCGTTCCTAACTGTGTCTTTAAGGCTTTGAGTAGAATTTGTAGGTAAGTTGGAATAGATGCATAGGGTTCTTATTTAGCCTTTCTTTAGTGCAAGAAAAGGCTGGAAGGCTTTTCAATGATTTAAAAGCTGCCCCTGCAGCAAGTGAAGGTGATTGTGATGAAGAATTTGTTGAGGTTGTTTCAATAGTTTCAAAGTGAGGGCAAATTTACATAATATTAAAGGACAAGTAGGAGTTGTCTATATGTCAGACATTTGTAACCCGAGGACTGCCTGTAGTTCCAAACCCAAAAAACCCATTGCCATCGCGTAGATTCTGACTCATAGCAACCCTGTAGGACAGAGTAGAACAGCCCCACAGGAGCAGCTGGTGGATTCCAACTGCCAACCTTTTGGTTAGCAGCCAAATGCTTAACCACTGTGTCACCAGGGCTCCCCACTCGTAGTTCCAAAGACACCTTTAAAAAATAAAGAAAACCACAAGATTCTTAAAGAGATAAAACAAGGTTTCTAAAAACAATTCAAAGTTCTCTGAAAACTTCTTTTTAAAGGTTTCAGTATAAAAGATCAGAAGAGATCCTCTTGAGATATTATTTTCAGAATTTTAGTTATTCAATAGAAGCAAAGAAAATTGTCTTTCTAAATGGAAAAGTCTTGAACTAGTAAACTAAAGTATAATGCTTTAAACGAAATATGAATAGTCCCCACACTACCAAGGATGGTAGATGAAAGGAGATTAACTATAAAAAGAATATTACCCGAACATCAAGGAAACTACTGGAGCCACGTACACACTCACAGCATACACACGCACACGTGCACACACACACACATCACATGCGCTATTACAACACATATCAAAAAATAGTCAAAACTTATTTTTTCATGTTACAATGTTGTGTTTTCAAATACTGGAAAGAAATGAGCCATTCAGCAGAGACTTCCACATTCTTTAAAAGTCACTTTTTGCTTACATATTAATGTATGTAATGAAAATTATTACCAGTTCTCCATTCTCAAGGATTTTCCCCCAAAAAAAACAACTTTCAAAGCATGAGGTTAATATTCCCCCTTCCTAGTTCAGTCGTCTCTACCAACCCATGTTGACTGTCTCATTTAATACCTGGTTCAAAATCTAGTATTATATGAACTTTTCTCTAACTTTGTTACACTTTTTTTTCTGGGGTGCCCCATGCTTTCTATTCATACCCATATTCAACATTTAGTATGTTGAATCATTTTGTCTCTTAAAACTTGTCTACTTTAAAAGAATTTAACTGATTTAATATAATTTCATATTCTTCTCAACTAAACTGAAAGTTTACAGTAGGCTACCACTATGTCTCTTATTTATAATGTATCTCTCTAAAAACCAAAAACTCATTGCCTTTGAGTCAATTCTGACTCATAATCTACACTAATTACTTATTATAATGCATTTTGCAAAGTAAGTGTTTAATAAATTTTTCAATCCACCATTAAAAAAATCATAATTCTACAGATGATGGAGTAAATTACAAAAAGTATAAGCTTGCCTTATCTAAATATTTATGTTCAGTATCTTCAGAATGACTTGAAACTGATTCTATCTGAACACTGATATAAACCCAATATTTGCTGCTTCCCAGAAATGAGTGGCAGTGTGTCCTCAAGCATTAATGCTTGCTGCCAAAAGTAAAAATAAAAAAGACAACTGAAATTCAAGTTTACAGAAACAGATTTTGCATGGTAAAAATAGCCTTCACCATTCAGTTCAGATTCAGCTCACCATTAGTTATGAGACCAGACAGCAGCAACATTTTAAGGTGCGCCTCCTGCAGAAAACTGTAAACTGCCAAATGTGAGATTTAGAGTCTCTTGGCCTGTTGACTTCTTTCATTGGAAGATGCAAAGCAGAGCAGTTCTTGGTTTTGCACCCATATCCACAGCTTCCACCATACATTCTAAGATTCACAGAATCCCATCCTTACTTCTGAAGCTGCATAGTCATAGGAGGAAAGTGCTCCTTGCTTATAGCCAATAGCATCAACACACATGAGTCCTGGTCTTGAAGTCCCTTCAAGGTAACTATGCAGTTTATTGGTCTCTCCTCAAACAACATGGTGTTACTTTGGGGAAAATGGAAACCAAAACAAGACTGGGCAGATCACATGTCTTCAAAGGATCCTAGTCAACTAAAAAGAAGTTCTAAGGTTATTAGTAAGTAGTTCCAGTAAGCAGTTAAATGGGGAAAAAGCAAACTGATGTTGTAGGTTAACAGCAGAACTTACTGATCTACACTCTAAAGGAAAGCAGGAGGGAAAATGATAAAAATAAAAAGAAGAAAAAGATTTGTTAACAAAAAATCAGCTTGAATCCAACAACATTTGTGAATATCAGCTTCACTGAGTTCAGCTTTAGTGCTACGTCTTCAACTACAAAGAACAGTAATATTGAAACTACTTTGGTGTTTGTTGTGAAGCTGTTGTCAAGGATGCTGCTATCATGACATGTGATGTATCTTATAAGGTCTCACAGCAGAAATTTGTCACTCCTGAGTAATTGCTATACACTTCCTCCTTTCTGCTAATTACAGCTATATAAGCTTTGTCTACTTTCTCTGGCTACCGGGAAGCCCACAGTAAAATTCTTACTCATTCGCAAAGTCTGCTAAGTTCCTATGGTTATCATATTGCTTTATCCTCATGGTCTTAAGTTTTCTTTTTATATATTCTTTTGCAGTATTGTTATGTTCCATGCAGCCTCAAATACTTTTTGGAAAGAGGCAGTATTTAAACAAATAAAATATTAAACCTCTGACATTTTATTGAGAATCAGGTGATCCAACTCTATAAACAACTTTCTTCTTTACTTGATAGTTATATTGATTGAAAAACAAGAAAGAGAGAGAGGAGGCAAACACATACTGCCTCATTTTTTTAATCTACGGAATTAACTAACACTGTCAATTCTGATAGTATTTCTCAAACAAAAGGAAAGGAAGGGAAGGAAGAGGAGCAGAGGGGAGGGAAGGGAAGGCAAGGGAAGGCAAGACAAGGGAAACTAAAGGAAGGGAAGGGAAGGCAAGGGAATGGAAGAGAAGGCAATGAAAGGAAGGGAAGGCAAGAGAAGGGAAGGGACTGCAACTACAACAAGCTGCCATGCATTGTACTACATCAGTGGCTTTTCTGCATCCACAGAACACTCTGATTGTGGAAGCAGTGCATGACTTCATAAGTAAAATAATATATTGAGATAGTGTCATAAATAAAATGATTGGCAGATAATTCTGACTTGCCCAACTTAACACAATTAAGACATAGTTTTATTTTAAGTACCTTTTACTAGTGGCTAACGATGCAGTTTTATACAACGTATCTGTATTGTACTTGAACTTTCCAAAGCACATCAACTTAACTTTACAGATAATTTCAAAGCTCTTTCCAGATTCCAGTCATACATCTGCTGAGCACCTACCACATATGAACACTGTAATTCTATATGGTGATAGGAGAATGACTGACACATAGTCCAGTGGCTACACTTAATGCTTATCTCCACAATTGCCGTGCAGTTCTTGGCCCTGACTATGCACTGGAATCACCTGAAGTATTTTTAAACACTCCATCCTGAGCTCTACTTGAAGAGATTCTAATTTACTCAGCTTGTGCTAGGGACAGGGCATCACTATTTTTTGACAATGCCCCCAGGGTATTCTAACGTGCATCCAGGATTAAGAATCTCTAATAAAATCTATTTACAAAAAAAAAACTTTCCCATGCAGTTGGAATGCTCTTTCTCTTACCTATTTTGCCAGTCAGTCCATCTAGTTAAAGAGTTTTGGGGTTATTAAGAAAATCTTTTAAACTGTAAATACGGTTTCTGCAATGATATTTATAACATAATGTCATATGGCAGCTTTGGGCATTCAGAAAGAGAGGAAAGAAGAGAAAGGGGGTGAGAAGTACCAAAAACAAACTGTTTTCATTATAGTTTCTCCTTTGCACTGCTATTTTGCTTTTCTAGGAAACCTGGAATTGAGGTGACAATACAGCTGGATTTGAGGTGACAATACAGCATAATGGATAAGACCCCAGGCTGTGGAGCCAGACTGCTTGAGTTCAAAGTCTAGCTCCTTCACTTACTAGGTGTGTGAGCCTGGAAAAGTTATCTAATAGCTGTATTATCCAGTTGCCTCATCTATAAATCACCACCACGTCCAGTTGCCGTTGAGTCAATTCTGACCGTCGACTCCATCTGTGTCAGAATAGAACTGTGCTCAATAGGGTTTTCAATGGCTGATTTTTCACATGTAGATCACCAGATCTTTCTTCAGAGGTGTCTCTGGGTGGACTTGAACTGCCAACCTCTCAGTTAACAGCCGAGCCCATTAATTACTTGCACTACCCAGGGACTCCCCATCTATAAGGTAAGGTAATAAAAATACTAACTCCGTGGGGCTGTTGTGAAGGTCAAATGAGTTAACATATAAAAAGTATTGCTACATATAAAAAGAATTGCTCCATATACATTAGTTATTATTCTTAGTAATATCACCTGCTGTGTCAGGGACAGAGCAAGGTCACCTGCCAGCCAACCCTCAATTCTTTCATTATTCCACTCTGTATCAAGTAATGAGCACAACATATAGGTCAAGAATGGTGCTTTGCAACATTCTTCAAAGAGATGGAAAAACTAATCATTAACTTTATATAGAAAGGGAAGAAGCCCCGAGTAAGTAAAGCACTACTGAAGAAGAAGAATAAAGTTGGAGGACTCACACTACCTGACTTCAGAACCTACTATACAGCTACAGTAGTCAAAACAGCCTGGT
>NW_004444041.1:3821214-3857904 GCF_000243295.1 Trichechus manatus latirostris | reverse complement strand
TACTTGGAAACCCTATGGGGCAGTTTTACTCTGTCCTATAGGGTCACTATGAGTCAAAATGGACTCAGTGGCAGTGGGTTTGGTTTTGGTTTTATTCAAACATACCCACTCTAATTACCTACTTGTGTTATTATAGACTGCCACACTACTTGCTGCTCAAAAAAGAAACTCAAAAAAGTAATTTATTCTTTTCTAGGCCTTCAGTTTAAAATTCTGCAAAGGTTTTAAAAGAATTAAATATTATTTTCTAAAGGCAAACATTGCTAATACATTCTGTTATCTTATAAACTAACAGGTTTTTGTTATCTCTTGAGTAGCTGGTGGCCCAGTAATTAAGAGCACCGCTGCTAACCAAAAGGTCAGCAGTTTCAATCCACCAGCCGCTTCTTGGAAACCCTGAGGGGCAGTTCTACTCTGTTCTACAGGGTCGCTATGAGTCAGAATCAGCTCCACGGCACCTAACAACAAAAACTTAAGTAGCTTATATAAAAATTGGCTTATTATTCATTGAACATGTCATTCTAATACCAATATATGTCAAGGGTTCTGTGGTCCAGAGTCCAGAACAATGAAGCCAAAGTAGCAGCCCTGGATCCAAAAATATCTGCTTACAAAGTGCCCTGCACAATCTGAGTCTTGTGGAAATTTTTCTCCACTTCAGTCTGTATTTACCAAAGTGAGGTACACGGATCACACCTCAAGTTGACACCTGCTGCATTTAGTATATTTTTAGTCCAGTTTCCCCACTCACTGTCTTACTGAGCCATGAGAAATTGACCCCTGCCTCTTACCGCTTCAATATGTCAGTTGTGTCTCCGAGGCATGTGTAACAGTGTTCTTAATTTTCTAGAACATAAACCAAATGTGGAGCTTCACTGAAAGTAACTATTAACATATCCATCACTAGAATCTGAGCTACTGCCATACCCAGACCTCTGGGGTTAGCCCAATGTGTGGCTCAAACAGACTTTTCTAAGCAGGAATAATCACTTCCCTAATGGAATTTTAAAAAAAAAAGAAAAAGAAAAACCAACCCAACTATAGACACTTCCTCTCATCACTTCACTAGTTTGTAAGGGAACTGAATACATTTAGAGGATAAACATGTTCTTGAATTCTGACTAGGAGAAGAGAAAGCTAGAGAACTTGAGTTGGTGCAGTACAGTGGTTAAGGAGTCAGACCTGGGTTTGAACCCTGGCTCTAACTATTAGCTATATTATTTTGAGTAAAGTCACTTGACTTCTCTAAACTGCTGTTACATCCAGGCATGTCATGATGAAGATGATGATGGTGTACAGTGGTAACCTCCAAGTACCAACTTAGTCTTAGCCTCCTTCCTACTTAATCATCATCAACAACTGTAACCAAAAAAACAAGAAACAAAAAACTAGAAAAATTATAAATGAGAAGTATGAAAAGGTAGGTCATTGGGGGAGGTAATAGAGGCAAAGAAAGAAAAGCAAAGTAATAAAGTGACAAAGATTTATTGCATACCCTATCCCTGGTGGCACAGTGGTTAAGAACTTGGCTCCTAACCAAAAGGTCAACAATTCGAATCCACCAGCTGCTCCTTGGAAACTCTGTGTGGCAGTTCTACTTTGTCCTATAAGGTCGCTATGAGTCGGAATCAACTCGACAGCAATGGGTTTTATACGTATGAGACCCTTAATTAGGCCTTCCCACGCACTACATGCATTTAGTCTTTTTAACATTTCTGTATGGTATGAATGATTAGCTCCTTTTAACAGGCAAGATATTCGGGCAGCAAGAGGTTAGGTAACTTTTCCTAGGTCACATAGCTAGTACCCAGTTCCCATGTCTACTTGACTCTAAGGTCCAATCCTAGTCTTTTCACTCTAAGGAGCCATCAGGAACTTCCAAGAAAACAGTTTGGCACGCTCTATTCCTGGATGCTTTTTCTTTCCAATCCCTGAATTCCAGGATGATTCCAAGATCGCTATCTCTAGCTACATAGAAAGTTAGCAATATTTTTTTTTAATTTAAGCATTTATTTTTTACCAATAATACATTCTTGTTGTAAAAAAAATCTGAACAACCTGTTACACACTGCACTGTGTCCCCCGATTCAGTTATTGTAAATCCTAACCTCTATGCCTATGGTTATAATCCCATTTGGGAATGGGTTGTCTTTGCTATGTTAACAAGATAGGATTAGTGTAGGGTGTGTCTTGAGTCAATCTCTTTTGGGATATAAAAGAGATTAAACAAGTATAAGGAAAGCAGAGATAAGGGAAGAGAGATGCCAAGCCACATAAAGATTGCCCAGGGGCAGAAGCTCAGAAGAGACAAGGACCTTCCCCCAGAGCTACAAGAGAGAGAAAGCCTTGCCTTGGAGTCGGCACCCTGATTCAGACTTCTAGCTTCCTAAACAGTGAGAAAGTTAATTTCTCTTTCTTAAACTCACCCATCTGTGATATTTCTATTATAGCAGTACTAGGTAACTAAGACACAACCAAAAACCAGTTGCCTCTGAGTTGACTACAACTCATGGCGACCCCATGCATGACTGAGTAAAACTATGCTCCATAGGGTTTTCAGTGGCTGATTTTTTTTGGAAATAGATCCTTCCAAGGCACTTCTGGGTAAATTCAAACCTCCAACCTACTGGTTAGCAGTCAACCAATTTGCACCACCCAAAAAAAACTATCACCATCAAGTTAATTCTGATTCGTTGCGACCCTATAGGACAGAGTAGAACTGCCCCATAGGGTTTCCAAGGAGTGGCTAGTGGATTCGAACTGCCAATCTTTTGGTTAGCAGTCGAACTCTTAACCACTGTGCCACCAGGGCTCGCAAACAACCTGGATATATAAAAATTAAACTATGAAGGTTTTCCCCTCCTTCAAGGTCACTCCTAAGACAGTATAACTGTTAAAGGTTTATATAACGTAAACTTAATTAAATGACTTCTTCATAACTTCTTACAAGTTTGCGTAAGGAATTTTTTTTTTTCCCCTTAAGTAATTATTATTGTGCTCAAGTTAAACAATTACATGCTTCTTCAATTCTGGGGTGTTTTGAGGGTTTTTTTTAAAATAAGTATATTGAAAAAGGAGTTGGAAATGTTCATAACTAACCTATAAGAAAGAGTAGGAATGAGAAAAGTAACAAAGATTTAGAAAAATATACGTCATCATTTATCATGTGGTATAATTAGAAAAAGGAGCCCTGGTGGCACAGTGGTTAAGTGCTCAGCTGCGAACTGAAAGGTCAGTGGTTCGAATCCACCGGCTGCACCTCAGGAAAACGGTGTGGCAGTCTGCTTCTGTAAAGATAACAGACTTGGAAACCCTATGGGGCAGGCCTACTCTGTCCTATAGGGTCTCTATGAGTCAGAATCAACTTGACTGCAACCGGTTTATAATTACAAACACAGACAATATATCATAGCAGTTAATCATGTATATTCTGAAGTCAGACCAATTCATTCCTTCCTTCCTTCCTTCATTCATTCAACTAATATTTACTGAGTATTTACTATGTACAAGACTCTGATGTAGGTGCTGAGATATATGGGTGAACAAGACGAAGGTTCCTTGCTCTTATAAAGTTTACATCAAGTTCATGGAGATAAAAATAAAATGATTGACAAAATAACTTTAGAAACTGTTCAAAGAGATTACTGTGTTATAAGAGATTACTTGGGTGTCGGGGGAGTTCCTTTAGATTTGGTAGCCAGGGAAGGCCTCTCAGAGGTGGTAACTCATGAGATGAGGCCTGAGTGACAAGAAAAAGTCAGCCAGTAAAAGATACGGGGCAAAGAAAAAACAAAAGTCCTAATGTAGGCGAAATCTTGGCGTATTCACAGAATGAAAAAAAGGCCGGCTGGGCTAGACCGTGGCACACGATGTTGTAGATGAAGACGAGGTGGGCAGATTAGGTAGGGCTTTTAGGCCATGGTGAAGAGTTGGCTTTCTATTCTAAGTCATTATATTGCTTTAAGCATGAAAGTGGCATGATGTGCTATATATTTAAAAGATCATTCTGGCTAATATACTGCTCACCACTTATTAACTGTGTGTCCTTGGGCAAGCTACATTGCCTCTCTTAGCTTCAGCTTCCTCATTAGTAAAATTGAGATAATAATACTATCTATTTCATGGAATTGACGTGATGATTAACTGAGGTAATGTATGGAAAACACTTTGCACACCGTCTGGCACACAGTAAGTGCTCAGTAAGTGTTCTCAACTACAGCACTATTACAGTGTTAAGATGATATCGAGCAGAACTGAGCATACTCCACTATCCCCACTTATGCAACATAGTAACTAAAAATATTCCTTAAAACTAGTCCTGACTCCAAATTCTCTAATTTTGAGGGGTTGGATATTTCCATATGGAATCAACACCTGACCCTGTAATATAGCCCTGAGCTAAACTGGTGCATGTGCACAACCCCTCGCCCCTCCCTGCCACCCTCCACCACAGTGGCTTATTCATCTTTGTGTTCTCCTCAGAGGTCACAGTGCTCAATATATTATACATATGGTAGGCAGGCAGGCAGATAGGTAGGTGAATGGATGGACTAACAGACATATGAAGGATAAAAATCATGGGAGCAAGAGGTAAAAAAAGAAGGTTTCAAATTGAAGTGTTTGAAATAATTAAGTATTAAAATGATGAGGACACAAAATTTATAACTGATAATTTCTTGTCATGTGTATTATTCTATTTTGTGCATTTACATAGTGGAGAATGCCATTTTAAACTGTAACACAGACATGGCCCTACGGCAAGGACTTACTACCATCTTCCAGTCTTGCCTCATTTCTACTGAAAATCTTTAGCAACACTCTGAGAAACATGAAAGAGGGACTTCTCATATTTACCAAGGTTCTGAAGCATTATGAGTAATAGAACTGAAATTATGAAACCTGCTCTACTTAACGTTTGCTTTTCTTTGCTTAACCTTGGCATTTCTCATGCCCTCAAGCTTATCTGTAAGTGAGACATATGACCTTAAGAAAGTTTGTATGTAGAATTCTAATTTTCAGACTTTGAAACAAAGGTCTGTAATAGTTGTTAAAGTATTTGTTCCATGATCTGGCATCTAAAGATAAAATTGTTCCCACAAACGTAAAAGTGTGTAACGGATGAAAAGTGACTCACGGTGAACCAACGTACAACAGAATGTAACGCTGCCCGGTCTTGCGCCATTGTCATAATCATTGCTACTTGAGCCCATTGTTGCAGCACTGTGTCAATCCATCTCGTCGAGGGTCTTCCTCTTTTTCACTGACCCTTTACCTTACCAAGCATGATGTCCTTCTCCAGAGACTGGTCCCTCCTGATAACATGTTCAAAGTATGAGAGACAAAATCTCACCAGCCTCACTTCCAAAGAGCACTCTGACTGTACTTCTTTCAACACAGACTTCTTCATTCTTCTGGTAGTCCATGGTGTATTCAATATTCTTCACCAACCCCATAATTCAAAGACATCAATTCTTCTTTGGTCTTCCTTATTCATTGTCCAGCTTTCATATGCATATGAGGTGACCGAAAATACCATGGCTTGGGTCAGGTGCACCTTAGTCCTCAAAGCGACATCTCTGCTTTTCAATACTTTAAAGAGGTCTTTTGCAGCAGATTTGCCCAATGCAATACGTCATTTGATTTCTTGACTGCTGCTTCCACGGGCGTTGATTGTAGATCCAAGTAAAATGAAATACTTGACAACTTCAATCTTTGCTCCGTTTATCATGATGTTGCTTATTGGTCCAGTTGTGAGGATTTTTGTTTTCTTTATGTTGAAGTGCAATCCATACTGAAGGCTATAGTCTTTGATCTTCATCAGTAAGTGTTTCAGGTCCTCTTCACTTTCAGAAAGCAAGGTTGTGTCATCTGCATATTGCAGGTTGTTAATGAGCCTTCCACCACTCCTGATACCAAGTTCTTCTTCATATAGTTCAGCTTCTTGGATTATTAAAATATTAGAGGACCACAGAAATTTAAAACATTACTGACTCAAACAAAATTAGTAAAAACACAATGTAGGAGAAGAAAATATTCTTCATTGGAGATTCTTCTATGGTGTACAAAGTGTTTTTCTATACATTGTCATATTTGGAACTTCTCAGCAACTCTCTTAAGAAAACATGGCTGATTTTATAAACATAAATACTCTGAGTAGATGACTTGCCCCTAAGTCTCCAAGTCAGTAAGTGGCAAAACTGGAACCCTAACCTGGGCCTTCTCTGCATAATTTTCACCACTGCAAACTAATCCAACATGCTGCAAATAGTGAAATCCATTAAAACTGAAAGTATTTCGATACAGAAGGAGACAGAGGAGCCAGCTATCTATAAAAAAATCTGACAATAGCATTATTAAAATTCCTGGAATTTCAGAAATCCTTTAAAATAGGACAATATTCCCTTCACAGAAGGCTAATTCTTCCCTGATCATCAAAATACTGCATATTCTCTGTTATTGTTATTAGTTACTGTTATTAGTTTCTGTCAAGTCCATTCTTACTCATCATGACCCCATGTGTCCAGAGCAGAACTGCTCCATAGGGTTTTCAAGGCTGTGACCTTTCAGAAGCAGATTGTCAGGACTGTCTTCTGAGGCACTCCAGATGGGTTTGAACTACCAACCTCTCAGCTAGTAGTTGAATGCTTAACCCTTAGCCACCCAGCTAATAAAAAGAACAGTAATAATGAAGCTTTTATCTATTGAAGACTTATGTGCCAGGTTCTGTTCTACATTCTCCACATTCATTAACTTCAATCCTTATAACAACCTTATGAAGTAGATATTATTATCATTATCATCTTCATCATCATTATATGGATGGAAAAAACCGTGACATAGAGAAGAGGATAAGTAATTTTCCCATGACCATTTGGCTAATAAATTGTAGAGCCAGGCTATAAGCTCGGGTAGACTTGGTCCAGTGGCTTTGCTCTTGACTGCAAACTTGTTGCCTCTTAAAAGAGAAACCTCCTCTGTCCTATTCCAGTCTCTCCCCTATTACATGCAATTAATGATAAGGGAAGAATCACTCACTTAGATTAAAGACTTAAACCCTTTCCACGCACACCTACACAATATTAACCTGACTGATGAGTGACTAAACTATATTTTCAAAGTGTTAGAGGGCCCAAACACAGTACCTAGCAGTGAACCTAGCACAATATATGCAACTTACAATTACTGAGAGTCAACTTTATGTCTGGCATTTTGCTAAGTGATTATGTGTATGTGTGTGTAGTATGTATTTATTTATGGTCCGTATACCATAAATGTTAGATTACCCTCTTTTTCTTCTAATAACTAGGCTGCATCCAAAGCTGTTTCATTGGAAATTAAGCCAGGCAGTAGAGAAAATTTCTTTTCATAAATGCAAGAACTCTTTTCTTATATCACTGGACACAGAAACCTGTTGTATATGGGTTGCAAGGAACCACTTCTCTGGCCCATGATGAGACCCAGATGCACACAAGAAAGTATGAAGAGGAAGTGTCGATGGGAAGACTGAGGACCTAGGCTGGTCGGCCCCACCTTCAAAGCAATTTCCTCTCTAGCAATAGTTAAAGTACAAATTAGAATACGGAAGGTAGATAAACATATAATCTTCTGAAACAATTCTGTGAATTACAAACAAATTATCTCTATGAATCCCTTTAAATCATGCCCAGATTGCCATTTTTAAGTACACCAGCCTCCATTGCTAAAATTGCAATTTGGAGAAATTCCTGTTCGAAATAATACGAACTCATTCATTCATTCAACAAGAATTGATCTCACACACTTTGTGCTAAAAAAAGTAGGTATAAAAATGAATAAGACAATGTCCTTTCCCACTGTGGAACTCAAAACTGATCCCATGGAAAGCAGCCACCCTTCAAAGTAGGTCAATGACCAATTTCAACTTTCCACATGGGTACAAATAACATAGAAATGGTCGTCTGAAATACTGTGATGCTGGTTTGAAAAAAGGTATATCTTTCAAAAGCATTAAAGATAGATAAGATAGACAGAGAGAAAGAGAGAGATAGAATGAAATAGAAAGCAAGATCCTTTTAATTTCTACAGAAAGACAAATGCATTCAGCATCAGTGGACCTCAGAGTAAAACTGGAGATCCAGGATGTCTTCTGATTCCAGTAAATTATCCAAACAGAACCACATCTTTCCCCTTCCCAGTGTACTCAGAGTTCTTGTTTGATTAATATATTATATCTAAACAAGATATATATATAACTACTTGCAGTAGCAGACATGGGAAAGTAGAAAGATGTGCATATACAAGTAAGTCAGGAATCTTGGTTTCTTTGTACATTTCAAAGCCAATATAAATTACATTGATTTTAGGATTATCTGCTCTTTTGTATTACTCATACCTCCTTTCCTCTCTATTAGTGAAGAGGGCTGAACTGTCTGTGTATTTGCTTGATTCCATTGAGAGGCCTAAATCACCGCTTGGAAATATCAATCACTGCTTTAAGATTAGTTTCTACTAAAAGCCTGCAGTGAAATGATAATGCACTGACCTGTCTCCAGTTAATGGCAAAATAATGGTTGCTTGAGAAGAAAAGACAATGAAAGATAATCTCATTTCAGGGCTGCAAAATAAAGAAAGAGGCAGTTAAAACATTTTTAAAAGAGACATTGATGTAATACAGATATACAGCTAGGGAGTCTCAGTTTAAATTGGTCTCATTGAATGGCCCAGGCTTCTTTTAAATGGAACTCTCTAAGTAAATACAGTAACTCTGCTTAACATTACTGCGTAAGTCATTTTGGATTTAATCAATACTTCTCAGCACTGGAGCACTCCTCCATGGCTCATAACAACTTGCACTTAGGAAGAAACTGGCTGTGGTGGTGGTCGTGATGGTTGTGTGTAGAGTCGATTCCAACTCATAGTGACCCTGCATGATTGAGTAAACTGCCCCACAAGGTTTCCTAAGCTGAAATCTTTATGGGAGCAGCTCACCAGGTCTTTTCTCCTGGTAAGTTCAAACCAATGATCTTTCAGTTAGCAGCCAAGCATTTAACCACTGCACCACCAGGGCTCCTTAACTAGAAAGATAAATTCTAGGTCAGTGTAAAATTCTTTTGTAGAAAATTCTTCCTTTGGTGTCCTCCCAAAACCAAACTCACTGCTGTTGAGTTGATTTTGACTCATAGCAACCCTATAGGACAGAGTAGAACTGCCCCATACGGTTTCCAAGGAGTGGCTGGTGGATTCAAACTGCTGACTTTTGGTTAGCAGATGAACGCTTAACCATTGCGCCACCATTGGTGTTCCACACTATATCCTTAAAGGAGACCAGACTCTTCAGAAACGTTATCCTCGGCAATATTTAGTGCTAGAGAGCAGCTAGTTTGGCTTAATTGCTACAATTACGACATGAGTTCATATAAAAGTCACCTTGAAATAAGAATACTTAAAGAATATCATGGAAAATGTAAAATAAACTAATAAAGCATATCTTGGTTGTACAGTTTCAATTTCCCAAGTCTCAACCACTGTATTTCCAACTGGCAACAACTGGCGATAGTCAGCAATGTCTCAAGCTTTGGGAGAAATATCTCACAAAATGGTTCTCATTTCTAGGACACAGTACACAGCTATTCACTAAGATCTGAAACTAAGATCTATAAACTGAAGATCAGAATTATGTCAAAAGACTTAGACAAATTTTAAAAGACATTTTCTTATGGAGTGCCTTCTTATTAACTTCCTATATTATTTTGTTAGTAACTGAGTAAATTAAACTTGAACCAAGCAACTGTGTATTACAGAACTTCAACTTGCAAACCAGAGCAAATAAATAAGAACTCAACTTCTTTAAAATGTTGTATTGAAATGATGCATTGCTTACGATCAAAATCTATGTGATACTCCTCGCACACTCTCGGATTAAATCAGAAAATTCATAAACTGTCTCTTCTGCCTTTTATATTTAAGAATATAAGAATGTTTAGTTTTCTTTCCCAGAAAGTTTTACCTCAGACTATGTCCAGAAATGAATTGTTATACTTGTCCTCGTAAGCAACGGGGTGGGGACTGAACACGTACAAGCATACATTTTTATAGGAAGAAGTTTCCTGTTGCCAATGACTGAAAGCAAGAACTGCCTAGGCCTCCACAGATTGTTTGAAGTTACTTGCAGCATGACTTTCAAAATGTTTTGATCATCCAAGCCTGTTCTACAGAAAACATTTGGGCTAACAAGACTGAAGGAAGCAATATTTAATGATACAGCTCTGTCCATGTCCTTTCCACTATCTTGATAAATTTATATTTGCTCCTTGCATTCTTTTTCTACTTAAAAAGAAAAAAAAAAACCTCAAAATCTTGGTTCTCTGGAGCTATTTTTAAATGGGAGATACCACTAATTCCTAGTTGCCTCTAAATAAGAGAGTAAGCTGGATTTCATAGCAGTTATGCTTTTTTTTTTTTAAGGAGAGAAAACCAGTCTTTCCTAGTGAGGCTTATTGCTTATATAGAACAGTTAAATTTTAAACCAGCCACACACCCACACATTGTGTAAACACAAGTCATTTCTTTAAACACACACACAAGTGTCTTTTCTGGTAGTGGGTTATTAACACATGCTCATTTGAAGTTTTCCAACACTTTTTTTTTTTCTTTTTCTTAATGAGGACCTCCACAATACTAAGAATTGTGTGGAAAATATATTATGGATACTATTAGCATAAAATTTATTTTTAATGTGATAAATTCTGAGAAAGCATAGCCGAAATTCAAAACAGATGAAAATTAGGAAAGGAAAAGACATTTGGAATAGTATTTGAAGATGCTTCCCCAGAACCTGAGCCAAATTTGTGGGATCCAGGTGAAATAAGCCCTTGAGGACTCAGAGGCTGTCCTAATAACAGCAGGTGTACAATAACCAACCTTTAGGCACTTAAAAAGTCAACATTTCAAAAGAGGTTTCCCTGCATATCCTCTGAGCTTTGGTCTACTTCTTCTCTACCTCAAACTCCCCTGCCTAGAAAAGTAAAGTGGGAAAACATACCTTACAAATCTCTCAGTAAGTTGCTGGACAAAACTGTAAATTTCAATCCAGTTATTTGCCACACTCCCAGACCTGAAAAAAATGAAATTGAACTGATTAGAAAAACAAAATATGGGCCTGAAGTGTAAACATTTCAAACTGGTTCCTTTTACAACACGGGCGCAGATGGGAGCAACCTGGCCTCTTCTTCTAGCAAGGTAAAGGTATCTGTAGCTGAAGCTCAGGGCCTATGAGAGCCAAGAAGTCAGCACATCTTTGGGAGACAACCTACCTGCTAACGGTTTAGAGTAGGACATGGCTTTTCAAAGATAAACACAAAAATCTTTCTTAGCAGGAAATGCAAACCACACCAGGCATCTTAACCCCAGGCTTTTCCCGGTTCGAAAGAAAGCTTTGTGATCAGAGAAACACCAGGCAAACTTTAGCTAGCATGGGATAAGGGGTGCAGGGGAGTAGGAGGACAGAAAGGCCGAAAGAGTCCCATTTCGGTTCCTGGGACGCAGAATACTATCCCAGGTGGCCACACTCCCACTTCCAAGAGACTCCATGACTGGCAAGTACTGAATACCCTACCACTCCAGAAGCCAAGTGGCCGAGGGCGCCTCCTACCACCCTCACCCGACCCCTTGCCCAACGGTCACAGATCAGAGAGTGCTTGCCCTTCGGAAGAGATGGCAACAGGGCACCCATTAGCGGGTTTCCAATACCCTCCCCAGGGCGCACACACCCATCCTTAAGCCACCCCAGTCACAGCTGATCCAGTGCCGACCTCACCAGGAGACCCTAGACTTCTCCGGTACTCACTTGTCTAGGACAAAGTAGAGATCAAAGGCTCCTCTGCAGGAGGGTTGCTCCTGGGCGCGCAGTAGCCCCCCAGGACCGCTGAGCACCAGCAGCCACAGCCCGGGGAACAACCAGCTCCTGGGGCTGCGGGCCCGGGAAGTCCCGGTTACCATCCTGCAACCAGGGACTTGAGCTTCTCTCTAGCTCGCAGCCTCCTCGGCTTGGCTTGGTGGGGACGCGAAGGTGGCGGAGTCACCAGGGACGCACCCTAGGGTGGGCGGCTATGAGCACCCGGGGCGCTGGCGCGTGGGACAACAGGACCTACGGACTGACAGAGGAAGGGAGAAGAGGAGGGAGGGAGGTCCTAGGAGGACAAAGAGAGTCTCTGCAACCGCCGCAGCTGCCGCCGGAACTCTTGATGAATCCCTGTGGAAGCGCGATCCAGTCCTCCCCCTCTCGATTCCGGAGAGTTCCTGCAGACAATGAGGGCCCACCGCGACAGCTCGAGAGAGAAGTTTCCTTCCCGGCCTGAGGCCGAGCCTCTAGCTCCGGTCTTGGATCAGAACAGGCAGTCCCATTCCACTCAGAGGGCTGAAGTCTAGCTGCTGTAGTGCGCCGCGGGGCAGGCGCCCCCCGGCCGCAGCGAAGGCGGCACAAACTTGGAGTGGAGACTTCTCCGTTCTCGTTCCCTTCCTCCAGCGGCCCGCGGAGCTGCTCTTCGCAAACTCTCCTCCGCACTTCAAAACTTTCTTCTGCGCTCAGCTCTGGCTTGGCGCCTATGGGCCCTCCCCTTTAGGAGGAGGAGGCCGAGGGGACTTTGGGGCTAGAGACTCGGGAACGATCAACGCCAAGTCCAGAAACGCGTTCTGGCCTTAAAGTCTGCGTGTGCTAGAGTGTGCCTGAGGTCGAGGGCGGGGCCTGATCTGAACCCGCCTAGCCACACACGCACATTTGTGGGTTCGTGCCGAGTTGAAGATTACTAACACTTGCCAGATTTTGGAAAGAGAAGGCGTTTAGAAAAACAAATGTCCTCAAGAAGCTAAACATACCCTTATATCCTGAGGCCCTGGCCTATTTCGAAGCTGTGGAGGACGGCCCTCTGTATGGTTTGGAGGCCAAGGACTAGCGGATTCCATGGAAGGTGATGGCCTCCTCACTCCACCCTACCCCACTGCACACACTTTTTTGTGTCGCACCGCTATCTACGGAAGAGAACTTCCTTTTTTTTTAAAAAAAAAAAAAAAAAAAAAACTATTGTAACTTCATCTCACTAGGCCAAAAAGAAGAGGCTGGAGGGGAGGGGGGAGGTGAACCTCATTAGGAGTGGAAAGTTATAACTTAGAAGATTTCATCCCACTGTTACTCAGCGCAAGCACCAGCTATTAAGGCTTTCATCTCAGGGCAAGCTAGGCTGCTCTTGACAAACGTGCAGGAGCTGAAGTTCGCATGCAAATTCTCTGCTTGTTTATTCTTCACTTCTCCCTCCTCTCTTCTCTCCACCATCTCCACCTGTGACTTCCGCCCTCTTTTCAAAACTGGCTTTTAGAATTTACAATCTCACCAGTAGAGCAAAGATTGACAATACTGTGAGGAGCCACTTCCTCCTATTCACGTTCACAAAATCGGTGCTTTATGATAAAAAGTTCATTGCGCACTTAAGCACGTATTGCCTTTTAGCATCTCTTCTACTTTTTTTTTGCTGAGTGCGTTTAACTTTTCATTTACATTATCTTTGATACAAAACCAGATTTGTTAGCTCTTTGAGGGTAGGAACCAGTCACCTTAACACAGAATTCTCAGGACTTACCGTAGGCCAGGCACTGTTCTAGGAGTTAATGTACAGAACAAGATGACAAGTTTCTGCTTTCATGAAGCTTGAAGTCTGGCTAAGGAGAAAAAACAGATAGATATAGATAGCTATATAGACAGACATACAGATAGATTTTTTAAATGTCTGATAATGGAAGGTGCTTTGCAGAGATTTAAAATCTGGATATGAGGGTACAAAATCTTAGCACGCTAGTCTCTTTCAATTCAGGACAACTCTGACCGTCCATCCCAGCTTCAAGGCTACCATTGGGGTCAGCTGAGTTGTCATTTGCAACTGCATCAGGGTTCAGGTTTTCCTCTGCCCATTCCAGCATCCCTCACCCCTTACAGGTGTTGCTCTTGAGAGCATGCCCCAATAAACCTCCTGCATCCAAATCTCAGAGTCTCAAGATCTGCTTCTAGGAAACTGGGTTAAAACAGCCAGTACCAAATACAGATGCTGGTGATCATTCTGTGTCACTGGTTGACATCCTCTGTTGTCATACATTAGAGAT
Source organism: Trichechus manatus latirostris (assembly GCF_000243295.1). Taxonomy (NCBI): domain Eukaryota; kingdom Metazoa; phylum Chordata; class Mammalia; order Sirenia; family Trichechidae; genus Trichechus; species Trichechus manatus. The sequence continues at coordinate 3,843,777 of NW_004444041.1, read as the reverse complement.
ACTCATTTAAAAGTAATTGCACCTTCCAAAGAATTTTGTTCACTCTCAGGAACTAGTTCAGACATTGGGTAAATCTAGTTCTTTAATGACTATACCTGATAAAAGTTCAAATAAGCTTTGTCACCTATAGGTACTAAAGATTTATTTTCTTCCTCTGAATCACTATAGATATCATATAATGAATCACTCCACACGTAATGTGAACATGAATCACTTCCAGTGTGGTGACTATTGGTGCTTTACTTCCAGGAGAATTATGTGTGTCATAGTGGATGTCATACTAAGATATCTGCTGGTAAATAATATAGGTTATATGATTTTTACACACAGACTAAAGAATAAATTTTCTTTTCTTTTCATATGTTTATGGCTATTGTTGACTGTTTGCCTCTTTTGTTTGTTGTTCGACAGGGTGGAGGAGGTAGAAATAAATCAGTGTTACCAGTACTAGTTCCAGTTGCCTTCGAGTTGATTCTGACTCATGGTGACCCCCTGTGTTGTAGAGTAGAAGTAAACTCCATAGGGTATTCATGGCTGTGAAATTTCAGAAGCAGATCACCAGGCCTTTCTTCCAAGGTGCTTCTGGGTGGGTTCAAATTGCCAACCTTTTTGTTAGTAGTTGAGCGCTCAACCATTTGTACCACCCAGGGACTCCTAAATTGGTGTTAAGAAAAAAAAAATTGCCATTGAGTCAATTCTGACTCACAGCAACCCTATAGAACAGGGTAGAACTGCGCCATAGAGCTTCCAAGGAGGGACTGGTGGATTTGAAATGTTACCAGTTAAACGCTTAACCACTCAGCCACCAGGGCCCCAAATTGGTGTTCAGGCATTGAAAATGTGAACTACTTGAGAACAGGGAGTACAACTTTTATGCTTAGAACATTACCAGACACAGAATATGTTCAATAAATATTTGTTAAATAGAAATCAGTAAATAAATAATTAAATTAAATTCAACATGAAGTCCACGGGAGCTCTGCATGTAGAAGGGGTAGACATGACAGGTTTCAATCGCAAAATATTCTAAACGCAATAAACTGAGTATGAAATTTTTTATTTATTTATTAGCACATTTTATGTAATAAGGTGATAAATTCTAAAATTGAATTCAAAATTCAGCTTGGATAAAATGAATAATTTTCAAAGAGTAGGGACATGCATGGATTGTGAAACAGAATACTTCATTACAAACCCAGGTAATAATCTGATAAAAGGGAGAAAAAAATAGATTTATTTATCTAAATATATCAGTCTGAAGTCTCTCTTGCTTGAGCTCTCTCTCCCTCTCTCTCTGCCTTAAAAATCTGATTTGATTCTTGATTTAAAATTGAATGTGAAACAGCAGTCCCAGCATATCTATCATGGTGCAAAAGTCAGTTTGAAACCTTACTTGTCTAAACCAAACTGACCCAATGTCTGAATCCTCTCACTGATAGGGAGGGAGAATGTTGCTGTTGCTAGCACTCCTTCATGACATGGTGAGATTTCCAAACCTGCTCATACTTTCACCTTCCCTCATTATTGTTTGGGAACAGGTTGACCAACAATCTTCCTCACCCAAGACTATCCCAAAGACTTGTTCCAATTTTAGCACTGAAAGTCCCATGTCCCTGGACACTCCTCAGTCTTGGGCAAATCAGGACTGTTGATCACCCCAGTAATTAATGACTTTCCTCCTAATTTTTACCAGATGAAAGTGCTTCAGCTAATTATTGGTCTAGGCTAGGTGAGGCCATTTCCCGCTGTATAACTTACATTAGCAAGGGAGTGAAATGCAGAAGGATCCAGACTGGGATTATTATTTATCCAAACAAACAGAAAAAAAAGGCAATATGCTTTATTATATCAGTCACCTCTGCTGGCCTCTTAGGAAAGAAAATCTGAGTGGTAGGATATTAGGAGGGCTTGGAAGTTTTGAGGATGAAGAAAAGTAAAGAGACATAACAACGAAATGGAATATGTGATTTGAGACTGAATCATTTTTTCTGTAAAGGATTTTATTGCTACAGTTGGTAAAACTTGAATAGGGTCTGAGGATTAGACATTAATTTCTGATTTTGATAGTTATATTGTGGTTATGTAGGAGAATATCCTTATTTGAGGAAAGAACACTAAAGTGACTTGGAAGTAGTGGGTCATCATGTCAGCCACTCATTCTCAAATGGTTCAGGAAAAGCACTTCTTTACACTATGCTTTCAACTTTTCGCTAAGTTTAAGATTATTTCAAAATCTGTATAACAGGAGGAGACTAAGGAGACATGACAACAAAATGTAACCTGGATTTGATCCTGGAACAGAAAAAAGATATTAGTGGGAAAATTGGTGAAAGTCCAATAAAGTGGTTTAGTTAATAGTACTAATTCTAATGCTATTAGTATTAATAGTATTTACCAATGTTATTTGCTTAATTTTGACAAATGTACCATGGTTATATAAGATGTTAATGAGAAAAGGATATACAGGAACTCTCTCTCTAGTATATTTGCAACACATTTTAATCTAAAATTATTACTGAAAATGCCAGAAGGCCTCAACTACCCAAAGCAATTTTGAAAAAAAAAAAAAGGAACAAAACAGGAGGACTCACATTTTCAGATTTCGAAACATACTATACAGCTACAGTAGTCAAAACAGTTCAGTAGTGGTATAGTAGTAAACACATAGACTAGTGGAATAGAATTGAGAGTATAGAAATAAATCCATACATTTATGGTCAACTGATTTTTGACAAGAGTGCTAAGTCCATTCATGGGGAAGGAAGTGTCTCTTCAATAAATGGAGCTGGGAAAACTGGATTTTCACATACAGAAGAAGGAATCAGGATCCATGCCTTACACCATACACACACACATGCAATTCAAATTGAATCAAGGACCTAAATGTGAAAACTAAAACCATAAAATTCTTAGATGAAAAAATAGGAGTTTGGCTGCAGGGTCTGGTTTTTAATGATGGATTATCAGTTATGACAACAAAAGTGCAAGCAGCAAAAGACAAAATAGTTCAATGGAACCTCATAAAAATTACTTTTGTTCATCAAAAGATCTTGTCAAAAAAGTGAAAAGACAACCTAAGGTTGGGAGAAAATTTTGGAGAACCATATATCTGATAGGAGTCTAATATCCAAAAAATATTTTTAAAAGCTTCTACAACTTAACAACAAAAAGAGAAATAGCCCAATCAAAAAATGGCAAAGAACTTGAACAGACATTTCAACAAAGAGGATATTTAAATGACCAAAAAGCCCATGAAAAGAAGCTCAACATCATTAACCATTAGAGAGATGCAAATCAAAACCACAGTGAGATACCACTTCACTCTCACTAGCATGGCTAAGATTAAAACGAACAAAAAAAATGAGAAATCACAAATGCTGGTGAGGATGTGGAGAAATTGGAACCCTTATCTATTGCTGGTGGGAATTCGAAATGGCACAGCCGCTGTAGAAAACAGTTTGGTGGTTCCTCAAAAAGTTAAACATAGAACTACCATACCAGCAGTTCCTCTCTTAGGTATATACCCCAAAGACTTGAAAACAGCTATACAAACAGACGCATGTACACTAATGTTCATTGTAGCACTATTCATAATAGTCACAAGGTGGAAACAACCTAAATGTCCATCAACAGATGAATGGATGAACAAAATGTTGTACATACATGCAATGAAATACTACTCAGCCATAAAGGGAAATGAAGTCCTGATACATGCTACAATGTGGATGAATCTTGAAAACATCATGCTGAGTGAAATAAGTCAATCACAAAAGAATAAATATTGTATGATCTTGAAATAACAAGAATAGGCAAATGTATAGGAACCAACACTTATCAGCGGTTACCCAGGGTAGGAGGAAGTGGGGAAAGGGGAGACTATCTTTTAGGAAGCAGTGAGTTTCTGTTTATAATGAGGAGAAATTTGGCAACAATTATGGGTGATAGTGTCACAACATGATTAATGTAATTGATGTCACTAAATTGTGCACCTGAAAAATGTTGAATTTCAAATGTTGTGTTCTATATATTTTTACAATAAAAATAAATAAAATAATTCATACATTAAAAGTTGAAAATGTTTACATACTATTCATACTTTAAGTTCTACTCAACATAGTCAAAATATTTTACTTACTTTGTTTTACATTGTGTTTGTGTATTTATATTAATCCCTTATGAATTTCTTAATGACAAGAGCTGTGACTTACTATAAGTATATATTTAAAAAAAAACAAAAAACTATTCAGTCGAGTCAATTCCAACTCATAGCAACCCTATAGAACAGAGTAAAGCTTCCCCATAGGGTTTCCAAGGCTGTAAATATTTATGGAAGCAGACTACCACATCTTTCTCCCTCGGGAGCTGCTGGTGGGTTTGAACTTCTCACCTTCTGGTTAGCAGCCAAGTGCTTAACCACCACATCACCAGGGCTCCAGTAAGCATATATTGTTGTTAGGTGTCATTGAGTTGGTTCCAACTCATAGCAGCCCTATGTACAACAGGATGAATCACTGCCCGGTCCTGCACAATCTTTGTTATGCTTGAGCCCATTGTTGAAGCCACTGTGTCAATCCATCTCCCTGAGGGTCTCCTCTTTTTCATTGACCCTCTACTTTACCAAGCAAGATGTTCGTCTCCAGGGACAGATCTTTCCTGATAACATGTCCAAAGTATATGAGACAGAGTCTCGCCATCCTTGCTTCTAAGGAGGATTCTGGCTGTACTTCTTCCAAGACAGATTTGTTCGTTCTTTTAGCAGTTCACGGTATATTCAGTATTCTTTACCAACACCATAATTCAAAGGCATCAATTCTTCTTTGGTCTTCTTATTCATTGTCCAGCTTTTGCATGCATATTATGAGATTGAAAACACCATGGCTTGGATCAGATGCACCTTCGTCTTCAAGGTGACTTCTTTGCCTTTTAACACTTTAAAGAGGTCTTTTACAGCAGATTTGTCTAATGCAATGTGGCATTTGACTTCTTGACTGCATGCTAGAAAAAGCTTAAAAATGGACATTTCCTAGACTCTCCTGCAAGTAGTTTTTCTGATGCTTTAGAATAAATCCACCAAATATACTGACGCCAGACTTTGAAGAAGAACCGAGTTAGAGGAGGAGAGAGGTGAGCGTGGAGTATCTTTTTTGCTGGTACAGATCATGGTGGCAGCTGGAGCTCATGAAATAGCTCCCTGGGTCACCACCTCCCCTCACGGCAGAGGCAGCACTGAAATTTGGGGAGTAGCTTCTGAAAGTTCAGCTTACATCTCTTTCTTCAGTTCTCCCAATAATTCTGCGGACTATTTATATACTTTAATAAACTCCTGTCATTTAAAGTAACTAGATTCTGTTTTCAAAGATACTGACAAGCTCTAACATTCTATAATCTCTAAGAAACTTATGCCAGTCATTTTCTTGGCATTTATAATTACAATAGAAGATTATAAATGGAAGAAGAGGGATAATAAATTGTGAATTTTTAAATTATCCATTGTATTTATTTGATATTGTTCCTCTCCTTGGTAAATCCAGATACTCTGGAGTAAAAAGAAATTAGATTTTAAAAAAATCCAATCTACTTCTCTGAAAAATTGCAAGACAAATACAAATCATTATAACTCCCTATGAACACAAAAGTAGAAATTTTAAACAGCAAAATTCAAGAATGAGGTTGATTATAGATAGAAACAGACAGCTCAGGAGGGAGACAAAACAAGTTATAGTTAGGATTGATTAAAATAGCAACGGACATAAGTAGTCTTCCAATATGCCACTCCCAGATTACTTTTAACAAATAAATTGCATATCTATACCTAATTTCAAGAGGTTACAGTATAGAATAACTTAGAAGAACTTAAGTTATAATTGCAATATTTATTTTATTATTATACCATGTTACCATAATAATATAAAATTTGGAAAATAATAATGGAAGCAAATTTGTGTAACAGTTTGTTTTTTTAAAGTGCTTTAATTGCATTGTCTTTATTGTTTTCAAAAGCTGGCTTTTTGATGTTGGGTGCATTAAAGATTAGCAGTATTCAATCTTAATTTCTCTTTATCTATCACCTTCCTCAAAAGAAACAAACAAAAAGTTAGGTTCTTCCGGTTAGTTGCCATCCAGTTGCTTTTGACTCATAGCAATCCCATGTTTGCAGAGTAGAACTGCTCCATAGGGTTTTCATGGCTGTGACCTTTTGGAAGCAGATCACCAGGACTGTCTTCCGAGGTGCCTGGGGTTGGGTTCAAACAGCCAACTTTTTGGATAGCAGTTGAGTGCTCAACCATTTACACCACCCAGGGATTCCTTGGCTCTCCTGGGGGTGATACCTAAATGAGAATGTTCCCAGTCAACTCATTCAGCTGAGGAAATTCAGAGTTGGCTATCCTTGCATGAAAAGGGACACCCTACACTAATGTCTACACCATCTTCACAAAGCAAAATATAACTAAATAAATTTTAAAACCCTCTTTTAGACCATGCACTAGTTTCAAGATTTTTTAGGCAACATGAAAGAGATAAAACTTTTTTTTTTTTTTTCTCGTTTCAAACTTGTTTATATTACATTTTTAACAGCCACAGTGTTTCTGCTCCAAGATATTTAAGCTTTGGTATAAACTACTTTTTTATAAAAAAAAAAAAAAAATAACTTTGAAATGTAATTTTGCTACTTGGAATGCCGACTGTAACTACTACAAACTTGAAAAGAGTCCTCATATTTTGGAGGCCTTGTGTTTCTCATGGAAACCACTTGATTAGTGCATATCCAACTTTATTTTAACAGCACATATGGCACATAGATAATCTATCCCAGTTTTCTTGGGAAGTTCTTTGAAAGGAGCAGTAAGAAAGTTGTCAATCCCCAAATGGCCAATGAGTTTCATATGTAGTAAACTTGGCTAGAAAAAATATCAATTTAAGTTCAACAATACTGGACCACAAATGCCTGAGGATATTTTTTTAAACATTAGTAAATCAGAGGTTTGCTTTTGACCTGATTTTTCGACAAAGCTAACACTTTTTCATCAAATGAAGGGAACTTTAATTTGAAGAAATCAGTTTAGAACTTCTTTTAATATTATTAACAAAATTTAATGTCTACTCTCTGAAAAGCAATGATCCGTGTTCTTTGAAATATGCAGAGCCTATTAAGAGAGATACTCTAGTTAGACATTCTTGTTATTGAGCGAAGAGATACAAACGAATAACCATAATGCCAGGATTAAGATTATGTGATACAAGGTAATAGGAATTCTGAAGAGGGAGAAATTGCTCCTAGCTGGAGAGATCAAAGTCGATGAAAGACATGACATTTAATTTGCATTTTGAAGGATAGATAGTATTTTTAAGATTAGTACAGATAGAAAGAGAAGGCATACCCAGATTTTATCTGAGGGTGCGGGCTGAGAGGGCAAGGGCAGCATCATTAATTGGGATAGATGAGGAGAAAGCATATAAAAAAGGACAATTCTTTGATTACCTTCTTACCCACCTCATACTATTATCTGTAACATAGTAATCGCACTGGTGTTTTAATCATGTATTTTATTCTGCTTTCTCTGAAATCTTCTCATCATACTCTTAAAAGTATATGTCAGCATATTTCTTTAAATTTGATGTAAAGGCATCTCTTACGTAAAATATTCTTGTAGAAAGAACAGTTTCCTTGTTCCCCACTCCAACTCTTACGTACGAGAAGTATAGGGTATTGTATGTATAGAGCACCTAATGAGCAGAGAAAGAAACTTAATTTCTGTGGAGCACAGGATGTGAGAAGGGATGAAGCAGAAATTAAAACTGACAGATGGGAAGAATATAGAAAGAGAAAGCATAACCAGCTTTTATCTGAGGGTGCGGGGTGAGAGGGTAAGGGCGGTGTTTCATTCTGTTGTACATAGGTTAGCTATGAGTTGGAATCACCTCGATGGCACCTAACAATAATAACATACTAATTGTAACCTCATCTCTTCTGCCCAAAAGAATTTTCTATCACAAGCTCAACTAGACAAAGAAAAGGCTGAAAAATGACTTTTACTATTTAAAAAACAGTTATAGTCAACATTTTGATTGATAATCTAAAAAACTATTAAAGAGATATTAAATGTAAAGCATGGTCCAATCAACAAGGTTGTCTCTCTGAAACTCTGACCTTGACAAATTTTCATTTTAAAGGGATTCATTAAGGATTTACCTTCTGTGGCAAAAATATTGAATATAAACCAAGGGTGTTGAGTAGGTGCAAACATCAGTATGTAAAGGATATTGCAGATAAATTTAATGCAGCTTGAGGTGATTAGTTTAATCCTCATTGAATTTCTGGTCTTTGAGTAAATGCCTTTTTGGTTCATACATGATATGTTACAAGAGGAATCATGTGGCAGTCAAAAAAATAAGCCAACAAAGTTGATATCTTCACCATTCATCATTTCCTTGACACTTCTAACAAAATGGTTTTCCACCCTGAATTGACAGTCAAAACAGAGAGACTTCACATAGAATTTTAAACTGTATTCATGTTAGATGTTATCACAACACAATACCAAAGTGGTGAGATCAAACAAATAATTTCTTTTCTCCCTGATGCCATCTTAAGAAGTGCATCATCCCTTTTAACCAGTAATTTTTCTTATAAGAGTAACTTGCAAGAGATAAAGTGCATTGACATTCTTCATATATTACTGTATGCTGGGATTTAAACTAAAAGCTAGTTGCATAGGGAAATAAGGCAAAAATAAATAGTGTTTTTAAGTCTCCTTGCTGTGGCTTAGTGAGAAATTTAACAGTGAACACTAAAAATGTAAGTGTGAGCATGAAATATATTTTTGAAGAAATATGACAAAATATTTGCAATCACCCCCTTGTTAAAAGCTATGAGCTATTCCACTTTCAGTATATGAGAGGCAATTGTGCCCGAATTACAGGCTATATCTTTAATCAGACCTCCACCAGCATAATAGGTATTTAATGTTCTTGATCCTAATGATTCAAGAGAAAGTTTTGAGTCTTTTTTGGTATTTTTGCTCTCCCTCTCTGTACTCCTCTCTTTTTAAATTTGCTGATTTATGGATACCATATTATTCACATGTCTTTAGAACATGTGTCTCTAAACACATATATACAGATTAATCACCTCCAGTATACCAACCTCAGGACTGACTTCAGGAAAATAAAGTCTTCCATTCTCTTTGCCTTGAATTTTTGTATCTTCTTGAGATTAAACATTCACTCCTTCAGACCCTCTTCTATATAGGGTCCTGTGTTAGAAGGTTTTATGTAAATTACCAACAAAAAACCCATTGCCTCTGAGTCGATTCCAACTCATAGCGACCCTACAGGATGGAGTAGAACTGCCCCATAGGGTTTACAAGGAGTAGCTGGTGGATTTGAACTGCCAACCTTTTGGTTAGCAGCCGTAGCTCTTAACCACAGCGCCACCAGGGCTCCTTATGTAAATCATGTCATCTTATTCTCACAATTTCTGGAAACAGTGTTATTTCTTCTGAATGAGAAAACTGAGGCCCAGAGAATCAAATGTCCTGCATAAAAGCTAGCTAGACCTGGTGGCTCAATGGTGACGTGATACAGCTGCTAACCAAAAGGTTGGCAGCTCGAATCTACCAACTGCTCCTTGGAAACCCTATGGGGCAGTTCTACTCTGTCCTATAGGATCACTATGAGTCAAAATCGACTCGACAGCAATGGCTTTTTTTGTTTGTTTAGTGCATTGCCAAACAGGGATTTAAGTGCAAGTCTTTTGATGGCACCTTTATGTAGTTTTCTTTCCACTATGCAGGGTCTTCCCAGGCTGGCTGTCACATCCCTCTGTCAAAGGACATAGATTCTATCAAGTAAATTTCTCTACACAGCTCTCTGCTTCTAGACATCACTTCTTCCCTACCTTGACTTGCCCCGGAGAACTGCAGTATCCCCTTACCCCATCCTTTATAAATCACCTCTCCGTTAAACTTTCCTCAAATTATCCAGTTAGAGTATTTTCCATCTGTTTTCATGGCATAGATTCTGACTCATCTCTGGGTAGTGCAAACGGTTAAGGGGTTTGGCTGTCAACTGAAAAGTTGGAGGTTCAAGCTTACTCAGAGTTACCCGAGAAAAAAGGCCTTTTGAAAAATTAGCCATGGAAACCCTATGGAACACAGTTCTGACACACAAGGAGTCACTTGATTGGTATAGGCCAGGCCATCCCTAAATAGCATTTTCAAAGTCTCTGCTAATTACCAATTCCTCCTACAACTTCTAACATGCTCCGACTCAATTACTCTCTCCCTAGCTCCAATTAAAGTATGCATTCCTGCATTTCTTGCTCTAGACAAGCAAGTTCTTCAAGCTTCCCTCATAAAAAGAGAAACGTCTGATAAAAAATACATTCAGTAATATATACATGCCTTATAAATGTTTAATGTATCTTCTTTCCCTTGATTCCACACCCAAGCTGATCAACAGTATTTGCATAATTGCCTTGATCTCAAAGAATAAATATCTAATGGCAGAATATCAGGCACCTGCTGCAGGTGGCTTACAGTCAGATATTTTTGACCATGTGCCTCAAAAGTCTGTAGTTAAAGGGAGGGAACATAAGCTAGGGGTGAATATCAAAGCTACTTTTATAGCACCTCGTTTATTCTTTTCCTACTTTGAATCTGGTTGATAATAAAAGATGCTAATAAGTAAGGATTAATAAGTAACATATTATTGTAAAAGAAGTCCAAAAGAGTGCAATTTAGATGAAAAGCTCCAGAAGGGCAGAACTTTCTATACAGGAGGTCTATATATGGTCACCAGCTCTGTTCACATGGGCAGTTTGCTGCCAAAAGGTAGAAACAACCTTGTTGCACCCCGCTGTACCAGCAGCAGGAGTGGCTCCGAGGGACACAGGTCAGATTCTGAAAAAAGAGGTGGAAAAAAACAGATTGATCAAATCTTGCTTTTACTAGGGAACTTACAGTCAGAGGTCAGCACCAAGATTCCCATAATGAACAGTGGTACCCCGCATCACCTGGGTACACGTCCATGCAGGGCAGCGTGGGGTACAGGTTTATATACCCAGTGATTATGTGCAAGGATATACGCAGGGTGACCAGGATAAAATGTGTCTAATCTATGATGGAAGAGGTTGTTTTTATACTAGTTAATGGTTCCAGTTGGCTTTACCATGAAGTCGAGTGTTTGGTGTGTTTTTTCCTAGCCCAGGTCACTGCTCAGTAAGGTACTCCGGTGCTTTCCCAGAGTCCTTTGTGGGCAGGATTCATCTTTTATTGCTCAGGACCCTCTCAAACCTAATTGCCCATCAGTGGATGAATGGACAAACAAAATGTGGTACATACTTACAATGGCATACTACTCAGGCAGAAAGAGGAATGAAGTCTTGATACATGCTACAACATGGATGGAGCTTGGAGACATTATGCTGAGTGAAATAAGTCAATCACAAAAGGATAAATACTGTATGAATTCACTTATATAAAAAGACAAGAATAGGCATATGTGTGGAGACCAAAGTTTATTAATGGTTACCAGGGATAGGTAACAACTAGATTAATAAGCAACATCATGATGAACAGAGAAAAGAATTGAAGTTGTCAAAGATTTCATTTTACTTGGATCCACAACCAGCACCCATGGAAACAGTAGTTAAGAAATCAAAAGATGCATTGCACTGGGCAAATCTGCTGCAGAAGACCTCTTTAAAGTGTTAAAAAGCAAACATGTCACCTTGAAGACTAAGGTGCACCTAACCCAAGCCATGGTGTTTTCAATCGCCTCATATGTATGTGAAAGCTGGACGATGAATAAAGAAGACCCAAGAAGAAATGATGCCTTTGAATTGTGGTGGTGGCGAAGAATACTGAATACACCACGGACTGCCAAAAGAATGAACAAATGTCTCTTGGAAGAAGTACAGCCAGAATGCTCCTTAGAAGCAAGGATGTTGAGACTATGTCTCACATACTTTGGAAATGTTATCAGGAGAGATCAGTCCCTGGAGAAGGACATCATGCTTGGTAAAGTAGAGGGTCAGTGAAAAAGAGGAAGACCCTCAAGGAGATGGATTGACACAGTCGCTGCAACAATGGGCTCAAGTATAACAACAATTGTGAGGACGGAGCAGGACCAGACAGTGTTTCATTCTGTTGTACATAGGGTTGCTATAAGTTGGAACTGACTCGATAGCACCTAACAACAACAGAGATGGGAGGGAAGAAGAAAGGGAGAGTTATTGCTTATAGTAAATTTCAGTTTACAGTGATAGAAAAATCACATTGATTAAGGGTAGAGTTGCATAGCCGATTAACGTAATTGCTGTTAATGAGTTGTACACTTGTAAAAAATTGAAGTGGCAAAAGTTGTGTTATAGATTGGTTGTTACAACAACAACAACAACAAAAGAGTAGCTGCTGACACTGCTTATGTACAGCCAAACACCTCATGGAATTTGGTTTCATGGTTTCAACTTTTAGGGTTATGGTTTCATGGTACATCCCAGTTAATTGGCCTAATATCTTATTTAGTGCTTCTGTTCTATCTTCTAGTTAGTTGCAAAGCATCTGGGGTCTTAAAACCTTGCAAGCAGCCATTCAAGGCACAACAATTGGCCTCTATTTGCCTGGAGCTTCAGAAGAAGAAGGAGAGTCAGGTATAGGAGGAAGAAATGGAACGTGTGGCTAATTGCCCCAATGAACAACTGCCTTCTTTGCCGTGAGACCAGAAGAATTGGATGGTGCCTAGCTACCATTACTGAACATTCTGATCAAAGACTATATAGAAGAATCCTCATCAAAAGGGAGGAAGTACAGACAGAATTTCAAATTCTCATGGAATCTAGACTTCTGGAGCCATGGAGGCTGGATGAACCCAAAAATCTTTTGCCCTGAGACTCTCTTAAACTCAAAAATATCCCCTAAAATCTTCTTAAAGCCAAACAATAGTTTAGCTTAACTAGTAAAGAACATCGGTCTTGAGCATTGTGCTCTTTTAAAAACTATCTATATGGGATCAAATTGACAACAGCAACTCGAAAGATTAGATATGAATCTTAGGGGGCAGTGAGTTGTGTTATTGGAGGAGGAACAATTGAGAAAAGAAAGGCTGCACAACTTGAAGAATGTAATCAACGACACTGAATTGTACATGTAGAAATTGTTGAAATGGTTTATATTTTGCTGTGTATATTCTTAACAACAATAAAAAATTATAAAAAATTCAATGAGATAATATAGTCAAATGTTTTTCAATAAGCATATTCTTTTTATCTCATGCAATTATTTATTCTGTTGCTATCTAATGCAGACACAAGACGTCTTATAAACATTTTAACTAAATAAAATAGGAATTAAAAAATAAAACAATATAAAAATTTTTTAAAGACTTTTTTTAATAGGCACATTAGAGAAGATTGGAAACTGGATTGTCTGTACATTATCAAATAATAACCCAAATAAAAATATGCTTCCAGACATGTACAGATGGCTGTTTTACAATCATTGAAACTTAAGAAATTTTGAAATATGGCTGGCCTTTAGGTTTCCTGGATGAAGTCTGATACAGGATGAATTAGCATCTGAGGATCCAGAGAATGTATAACAAGTATTATCACCAAAATAATGTTGGATAAAGTCTTCAGCCAAGCAGAAGTAAGAAAGCAGCCTGGGGCCTTGGGAACCTTCTGTCTGGCCTGTGGCACCGTTATCTGCCACAGTATCTGGTCTGTACAGAAACCTTATTTTAATTTCACTTGAGATCCATATGTTTCTGCTGACCTTTCTTTGCAAAGATAACTTTTTTCCCACATTTTGCTATTTTCTGCTTTCTAAGCATGTGGGTATTTTTTGAAATTCTTTTGGTTTTGTTGAAATGACATTTCAGTAGCTACGACAAACAAAATTTCTAACATAAGGGTCATGATTAAAGAGTTTGACAGTATCTTAAATGTACACACAATATCGTAAAGAATATCACAGGCTGTGCATTCTATATCCTGACTCTAGCACTGATGCCTCTAATGCCATATTTGTTTAATCCAATAGATTAGTCATCTTTAGCTGTATTCTTCTCAAAATGAACTCTAGTTCATTTTAGTCAATTATTGGGTTTTCTTTTGACACACTTATAAGAATATTAGAAAACCATATGGCTACAGTACTCATTTCTAATCCCTGCAGAAACCGAGTTTTTAACTTTTCATTTAAAATATATAGGGCTCATCAAGAAGACATGCCTGGAATGTGATTTGACATATGAGAAGGCTATAACCTAACCAACAGTATTGAAATATAGCTGAAGAAAAAGTGTCAGCAGATGGTCTGCATGATGTCAAAGAACAGTTATGTCAGTGTGGTTTCAGCACCGCCCAGAGATGAAGGTGCCTTGGCCAGCTAACGTGGGCATTCTGGTTGATTGGCAGCTACAGCCTTAGAGTGTGTTGGGGGACATCACGTGTCATAATTTGATAATATTGGCCATTAAGGTCATCCCATAACTGTGCTCTGATTGCATTTTTTAAAATATTTTATTGTGTCTTAGGTGACAGTTTACAGAGCAAATTAGTTTAGCATTCAACAAATTGTACACAAAGTGTCTCATGACATTGATTGCAATTTCAACATTGTCAACACTCTCCCATTCCCACCCTGGGTCCCCTGTTTCCTTTCATCTGGTTTTCCTACCCCTTCCTGCCTTCTCATCTTTATTTTTGGGCAAATGTTGCCCTTTTGGTCTCATATAAATGTTTGTTCTATGGAGCACTTTCTTTTCGGGTGTTATTGTTTATTTTGTAAGCCTGCCTATTGCTTGGCTAGAAGGTGGTTTCTGGGAATGGCTGCAGTTCCAAGTTAGAGGGGTGTCTTACATAGTCTCAGTGGTTCCTCTAGTCTCTATCAGGCCAGTAGCTCTGGTTTTTTTACGAATTTGATTTTTTGTTCTACATTTTTCTCAAGCTTTGTCCCGGACCCTCTATTGTGATACCTGTCAGAACAGTTGGTAATGGTAGCTGTGCACCATCTAGTTCTTCTGGTCTTGGGATCGTGTAGGCTGTGGTGCATGTGGTCCACTAGCTCTTTGGACTAATCGCTCCCTTCGTTCTTTGTTTTTCTTCACTCTCCTTTACTCCAGATGGGAAGAGACCACTAGTTGTGTCTTAGACGGCCTCTCACAATCTTTTAAGAACCCAGATGCAACTCACCAATGTAGGCTATAGAAAATTGTTTTTATGCACTATGTTATGCCAGTTGATGTAGATGTCCCCTGAGACTATGGTCCTTAGCCTTCAAGCCTAGTATCATCGTCCCAAGAGGTGTTTGGTTGTAAGAAGTTTCCATAACTATGTGCTCCTTGTGTGCTCTATTGTCTCTATTAGTATACATACAACATCTACAAATATGTAGAGATATCCACAACCTAACCTATATCTGCAGGTGGGTGCACTCCTTTACACCCTCCTACACCTCTTTAGCATACCTATCTACCTGTGTATCCCTTCCTAAATTATTCTATGTTAATACTATTGTTGCAGGATTGTCTGTGTTAAAGTAATTGCCATATCTGTCCTTTGTTCTTGTGTTCCTATCAGTGTCCTCCTGTGCCTTTGTCATAGTGTGTTGATTTCCCCCCATATACTGTATTGTCTTTCCCTTCACCAATGCTACCACGCGTTTTCTACTTTCTATTTAGTAATTTACCCTCCCTCTACCTCCCCTCCCTGGTAACCATCAAAGAATTGTTTTTTTCCTGTGTGTAAACATTTTTTCTGTTTTCTTATACTAGTGGTCTCATACAATATTTGTCCTTTTGTGATTGGCCTATTTCACTCAGCATAATGTCCTCCAAATTCATCCATGTTGTGAGATGTTTCACGGATTCATCATTATTCTTTAATGTTGTATAGTAAATCGTTGTGTGTATGTACCACAGTTCGTGTATCCGTTCATCTGTTGATGGGCGTCTAGGTTGTTTCCATCTTTTTGCTATTGCGAATAATGCTGCAGTGACAATGGGTGTGCATATGTCTATTCGTGTCATGGCTCTTATTTCTCTAGGGTATATATCCAGGAGTGAGATTGCTAGATCATATGGTATTTCTGATTGCATTTTTATCAACGGATTTGAGTTTCCATGGAAACTTTTTTTTAATACTTTAAAAAAAAATTGTATTGTGTTGAAAATATACATATCAAAACATATGTTATCTCAACAATGTCAACACATATAATTCAGTGACATTGATTACATTCTTTTTTTAATTTATTTTGTTGTTGTTGAGAATATATGCAACAAAACACGAGAAGAGAGAATGTTCAAATGAGGTGATATCAGTATTTCAGCTCTGTTTGCAGTTATACTTCTCATTGAAAATTTAAAAATAAATTATTACACTGAATTATAAAAATAGGCACATATAACCAAATTATTGATGATTCTTGCCTGAAACAATTATTATTGTGGTGTTTGCCAAATAGTGATTTTCTATTTCTGTCATTACTTCTACATTTATTAGTTGAATTTCTACTGAAAGGAGGGTTTTCTATTCTCCATTAGTTTATTTATTCAATTATTTATTTATATGAGTATAACCTATTAATTATTACCTTATTCTATGTGTTATGATCCATTACTGTCATATTTATTTTGTTGCTCAAAGTGTCCCCAATTTGGCCATCAGAAGTCCCTTCAAGTTGACTCCTGAGTCCTTTTATTATGTCTTGATTATTTTTTTTTTTAACACTTTCAATCTCCATTCACATTTAAAAGTGAGGAACTTAAGTGATGATTTGAATTTCTGTATGCATGGACAGACTGGTCATCTGGTGGGCTTCAATGTAGGGTAATGAGGTAGTCTAATGCCAGTATCTGTATGCCTCTGTCTTGGGTTGAACTAATTTCCTGCTTGAAAGGGTTGCAAGGAGGAAAGGGATATATTAAAAGGTTTGTGTGGTGAGCTCTGACTGTCATTCATTTGTAAGCTGGGAGTTCTGTGTTCAGAATCTAGCTTTTTTTTTAAGGTCACTAATGACAGTATCTGAAAGTTTCTTTTTCTTGGGTTGTTTTAACCCAGGAAAAAGTCCTACCATCTCTTACCTAAGAAATATAAACTTGTCGTTCAGTGTTCTGGATGTTAAACATGGGAAGAGTCTCATTTTTCAGAATGTGGACTTCTTTTTCTCCCATTTTTATTATGGCATCACCCTTCCACATCCACTCTTAACTGTGCCTGGTCTCCAAGAGAAGATCCTCTTCGGTTCAATCAGTTAGCTTCTAGTCTTATGCCTAGGTGGTGGTGGAGGGAGAGGAGAGTGAGAATCGAGGGACCTACCTCCTCCTTATAAAACTGTCAACCAATCCTTTTGTTTTCAGCCCCATGCTGCATTCTGGTTTGTACAATCACCTGATACTTCCAATTCCTGAGCAATTCAAGGGTTCAGCTGTTTTAATTAGCTTATTGGTAGGCTTAGGTTTCATCTTTCCTAGATCTGTTAAGTCACTTTCCATTCATTCATCTGCTTAGCAGCTTCCAAAAATGTACTGGAATGTTAAGTAATTGAGAGGTGAAGCCTTTTCCTTTAAACTAGAAAGCCACATTAACCAATGAGCACAAACTTTCCCATAGTGTTCTCAGTATCTTGGCCCTCTCTAAAGCTGTTTAGAAAATGAGAATGTTGGTTGAGAGAGGAAATTGCAGATTATCCAATTTCCACGTAAATCTACGATTAAATAACCTTATTCGAACATTACCTTTAGCCACTGTACTCCCATCACAACCATTTCACATAGAATCTTAGCTTGTCTACTTGCAAACAGTCTCTTTTCCTGAACCATAAACTCTTCTTGTCAGTATATCCTCCGTGCCAAGAATGCTGTCTACCCATAATTAGTGCTCAGTAAATGTTTGTTGAATGAATGACTACAAAGGCCTGTCCCTCAGTTAGAGGTTCCGTTCAGTTCAACAAGAAAGATTTAAAGTTTATTGCCATTGTTATTTTAAAGTGGCGCTATCTTGCATTGATATTGGCATCATGATTATAGTGAACACTAGTGAAATCCTCATGAGACTTCACTGTTCACAAGTATCACAAGAACATGAATATTTCTCAAGATATGCCATATAATTTCTACTTTGGATACAATTTAGAAATTCAAAACAAGAGGAAACTATATAAAAATATACGTAACATATGTATGTCCCAACCATCACCAAATTTAATATTATTTCTTTTGCTCTAACTTTACTTAATTTCTACTGGGGTAGAAAGTCCCTGGAGTGATACAACAATCTCAGTCAATCCTGGTGACTCCTCTCTCCCTTACAGAGAGTATGATCAGAGAGGCTTCTTCAGTGCCACTGTGTGTATATATGGGGAAAGAGTGGAGGAAGAACAGGTGAAATCTTGCCCTCAGCATTGTTTGTCCACACGGCATGTGCCAACCAGGTTCAGTCTGCAAAGGGAGGGGGCCTGGAGAATGAGCTTGGGAGGAAGGACAGTGGGAATGGAAAATTCCAAGAAAAACTTGCTTGATATCTTAACAATATTATGCCACTTTTTCTCATTGGAATCTCATGGGGTGGCTTGATTTTATTCTTTTGTTTTATCACAACTTTTCCCCAACTTATTTTTGTTCTTGTTTATCTTTCCACAAGCTCTCTGTACCCCTTTCTCACATTCCCCAGAGGCTTATTTTCCTAGCTCAGGCTGTTTGTTTCTTTCTCACAGTTGTCCTGCTGCCAGCAGGGTGGGATGACCAGGCTAAGCCAAGCTATGTGGATAATGTCACTACTGGCAAGAAAAGAGATTTGCAAAATAACACACATTGCACCTTCCTCACATTCTGGACACTCCCAGAATCATGTGGGGCCCAATTATACAAAATTCACTCTCAGCTTCATTCATGTCATAGCCAAGACCCATAAACTAAATCTGGTTTCCAGCAACAAGCAGTAATAACATCGATAGGAAAATTGGTTTTGCCTATTCCACATGTAGAAATTTGCTTTTTATTTGCTTTGATAAGTACTTCAGCCAGCAGTGGTTCTGGAAACAACCTTCAGCCATTATTACAGAAAATTTCACTTTTTATTAATAATAATAATAATAGTAGACTTATAGCAAGCACGCTTCCAGGCTTAGGCTAAATGTTTTACACAAATTGTCATATTAAATCCCCATGACAATCTCATCTCTATTTTACAATTATAAACAGGATTACAGGTTCATTAGGTTCATAGGTTCATTACTTGCCAAAGGATACATAACTTGCAAATACTGAGTCTAGAATTCACCAGAATTATGCCTAACCTTGCACCACTATCATACTCAGCCAAACAAATTGACATAAGAACTTGTAAACTAATCTGAGACTCAAAAAATAGTACATGATTCCTGGGTCATATATTAGTTCTGTTTTTAACTTTGTGAGGAATTGCCAAACCATTTTCCACAGTGACTGTATCATTTTGCATTCCCACCAGCAATGGATGAGGGTTGTGATTTCTCTGCATTCTCACCAACGTTTGTTATTTTCTTCTCCTTTTCTGTTTTTTTTTTTTTTTTTAATCTTAGTCATGCTAGCGGGAGAGAAGTGATATCTCATTGTGGTTTTCATTTGCAGCTCTCTAATGGCTAATGACTTTCAGCATCTTTTTATGTGCTTGCTGGCCATTTGTATACCCTCTTTGGTGAAACGTCTATTCAGATCATTTGCTTATTTTTTCAGTTGGGTTGTTTGTCTTTTTACTGTTAAGTTTTAAGAATATTTTATATATTCTGGGTATTAGATTATTTCCCAATACAAAACTTCCCCCCACACATCTATCAGTTTGTCCTACTATGGAGGATTGTGTGTTGCTGTGATACTGGAAGCTACGCCACAGGTATTTAAAAGAACAGCAGAGCCACACATGGTGGACAGATTTCAGCTGAGCTTCCATACTAGGATAGAAAAGGAAGGAGGACTTGGCGGTCTACTTCAGAAAAAATTGGCCAGTGAAAACCTTATAAATACCAGCAGAACATTGTCTAATATAGTGCTAGAAGATGAGCCCCTCAGGTTGGAAGGCACTCAAAATACAACAGAGGAAGAGATGCCTCCTCAGAATAGAATTGACCATAATAAAGTAAATGGAATAAAGCTTTCAGGACCTTCACTTGCTGATGTGACATTACACAAAATGAGAAGAAACAATTGCAAACATCCTTTAACCATCGCAATGAGGAATGTGCGAATATGAATATAAGAAAACTGGAAGTCCAAAAAATGAAATTGAAAGCAAAAAGATAGATATCCTAGCCATTAATGAGCTGAAATGGCCTGGTATTGGACATTTTTCAATCAGACAATCATACAGTCTACTACACCAGGAATGACAAATTGAAGACAAATGGCATCCCATTCATTGTCAAAAAGAACATTTCAAGATCCATCTTGAAGTACAATGCCATCAGTGATAGGATAATATCCATACACTTACAAGGAAGACCAGTTAATATGACTATTATTCAAATTTACACACCAAACTCTAATGGCAAAGATGAAGACATAGAAGATTTTTACCAACTTCTGCAGTCTGAAATTGACCAAACATACAATAAAGATGCATTCATAATTACTGGTGATAGGAATGCAAAAGTTGGAAACAATGAAGAAGGATCTGCAGTTGGAAAATATGGTCTTGGTGATAGAAAAGATGTTGGAGATTGCATGATAGAATTGTGTAAGACCAACCTCTTATTCATTGCAAATACCTTTTTTTAACAAAATAAATGATTATACATGCAGACCTCACCAGATGGGATACACAGGAATCAAATCGACAGCATCTGTGGAAAGAGATGATGGAAAAGCTCAATATCATCAGTCAGAACAAGGCCAGGAGCCAGCTGTGGAACAGACCATCAATTGCTCACATGCAAGTTCAAGATGAAGCTGAAGAAAATTAAAACAAGTCCAGGAGGGCCAAAATATGACCTTGAGTATATCACACCTGAATTTAGAGATAATCTCAAGAATAGATTTGACACATTGAACACTAATGATTAAAGACCAGAAGAGTTGAGGTATGACATCAAAGACATCATACACAAAGAAAGCAAACAGTCATTACAAAGACAGGAAAGAAAGAAAAGACCAAAATGGATGTTAGGAGAGACTCTGAAACTTGCTCTTGAACATCAAGTAGCTAAAGTGAAAGGAAGAAATGATGAAGTAAAAGAGCTGAACAGAAATTTCAAAGGACAACTCGAAAAAACAAAGTAAAGTATTATTAAAAAATGTGCAAAGAGCCGGAGTTGGAAGACCAAAAGGGAAGAACACACTCAGCATTTCTCAAAATGAGAAAAACTGAATGACCTAGGAAGCATCAAAAGAAGATGGATGGGGAGGCGAAGCCAACATGGCACTAAGGACAGAAGCACCATGCCTTCCCCCCACAGCAAAGACCCAAAAAACTAAGTAAAACAAAGACAAACTTCAATCCTGGAACCCTAAGTATCAAATGTGGGGATAAAGAACTCAACCAAGCTCCGAATGGAATAAGAAACTGACCGAGAACAGAGCACGAGGAGAGATACAGAGCAGAGGTCCCTTATCAGCACACATTCGCCATCTTGGACTTGTGTCAGGGATTGGCGGACAGAGAATATGGGAACGCAGCTAGCTTCAGGGAGCTCCCAGCAGGAGAGAGAGCACCCGGTAACCAGTGATACACGCTTTCCCACCCCTCATCCTTCCCCCTGCTCAGCCTCCATTGCTTCCCACTGGGCCACTGTAGCTTGGCCAGGAGGTGTTGGTTCTATGCCTCTTGGATTTGTCCTGCCCATACCTGCTTGCTCCTACGGTGCCATTTCTTTGTTGCTGATGTTGCTTTTTTTGGTTTCTTCCCTGTCTCTCACCTCCTCTGCCTCCTTTCTCTCAAACACCTGGCTCCATGGGCCCTCTCTGCTTGATCTTGATAGGATGTGAAGCACCACTCGGCTGGGGAATTGCTTCCCTGGTCTGAGCTGCCATGCTGGTGGGACCTCTGTGGCTTTTTTTGTTTCTTTTGTTTTGTCTTTCTTTTTTCCTTTTTGTTTTTCTTCATTTTCTTGGTTTCTTGTCTTTCTCTACTTACCTTCTTTTCCTGTCTCCTGAATACCTGGTACTGTGTGCCATATCCACGCCTTCTAGCAGGGATGTACTACGTGGCTTGTGAGCCACTTCTCCAGTCTGCAAAGCCAAGGCAGTGGGATCCCTGGGGACATTTCTTTTTCTTTTTCTATTTTATCTCTATTTTTTATTATTTTATTTTTCTTTTTTCCTTTTTTGTTTTTTTTCAGTTCTGAGTTTCTCATTTCTCCCTGCTTTCCTTCTTTTCTTGTCTCCTGGATGCTTGATGCTGTGTTCCATCTCTGCCCCTTCAAGGTGAGTTGTGTTCTGAGGCCTAGAAACCACTTCCCCAGTTGCTGGTGGGCTCCCTGGGGGCATTTATTTTTTCTTTTTATTTATTTATTTAGTTTTCCTTTTTCGTTTTTGTTTTTGTTTTGTTTTTTTTTTCTTTTTTATTTTTTTTAATATTTTATTGTA